>NW_027104296.1:16558-46345 GCF_902728285.1 Clytia hemisphaerica | reverse complement strand
ACCCCACAGCCTTTAGAAAAGTATCAACCCCTAAAATTGGCTTTAAATTTCCGCGTTTACCCTGCCAAGCCAAACGCGGTGAGTCATTTTGCTTTGTTAGGCCTTTAAACCCACCCCATAGCCTTTAGAACAAGTATCAACCCCAAGCCAAACACGGTGAATCATTTTGCTTGGTTAGGCCTTTAAACCCACCCCACAGCCTTTAGAACAAGTATCAACCCCTAAAATTGGCTTAAATTTCCGTGTTTACCCTGCCAAGCCAAACGCAGAGAGTCATTTTGCTTGGTTAGGCCTTTAAACCCACCAAACAGCCTTTAGAACAAGTATCAACCCTCAAATCGGCTTATAAATTTCCGCGTTACCCCAAGCCAAACGCGGTGATCATTTGCTTGGTAGCCTTAACCCGACCCACAGCCTTTAGAACAAGTATCAACCCCTAAAATTGGCTTTAAATTTCCGCGTTTACCCTGCCAAGCCAAACACGGTGAGTCATTTTGCTTGGTTAGGCCTTTAAACCCACCAAAACAACTTTAGAACAAGTATCAACCCCTAAAATTGGCTTTAAATTTCCGCGTTTACCCTGCCAAGCCAAACGCGGTGAGTCATTTTGCTTGGTTAGGCCTTTAAACCCACCCCACAGCCTTTAGAACAAGTATCAACCCCTAAAATTGGCTTTAATTTCTGCGTTACCCTGCCAAGCCAAACGCGGTGAGTCATTTTGCTTGGTTAGGCCTTTAAACCCATCCCACAGCCTTTAGAACAAGTATCAACCCCTAAAATTGGCTTTAAATTTCCGCGTTTACCCTGCCAAGCCAAACGCGGTGAGTCATTTTGCTTGGTTAGGCCTTTAAACCCACCCCACAGCCTTTAGAACAAGTATCAACCCCTAAATGCCTTAAGCCTCGCGTTTACCCTGCCAAGCAAACGCGGGAGTATTTTGCTGGTTAGGCCTTTAAACCCCCCACAGCCTTTAGAACAGTAAACCCCTAAAATTGGCTTAATTTCCGCGTTTACCCTGGTGAGTCATTTGCTGGTTAGGCCTTAAAACCCACCCCACAGCTTTAGAAAAGTATCAACCCCTAAAATTGACTTTAAATTTCTGCGTTTACCCTGCCAAGCCAAACGCGGTGAGTCATTTTGCTTGGTTAGGCCTTTAAACCCATCCCACAGCCTTTAGAACAAGTATCAACCCCTAAAATTGGCTTAATCTCCGGTTACCCTGCCAAGCAAGGCGGTCATTTTGCTTGGTTAGGCCTTTAAACCCACCCCAACTTTAGAACAAGTATCAACCTAAAATTGGCTTAAATTTTCGCGTTACCCTGCCAAGCCAAACGCGTTGAGTATTTTGCTTGGTAGGCCTTTAAACCCACCGAAGCCTTTAGAACACGTTATCAACCCCTAAAATTCGCTTTTTAAATTTCCGCGTTACCCTGCCAAGCCAAACACGGTGAGTCATTTTGCTTGGTTAGGCCTTTAAACCCATCCCATAGCCTTTAGAACAAGTATCAACCCCTAAAATTGGCTTTAAATTTCCGCGTTTACCCTGCCAAGCCAAACGCGGTGAGTCATTTTGCTTGGTTAGGCCTTTAAACCACCCCCAAGCCTTTAGAACAAGTATCAACCCCTAAAATTGGCTTTAAATTTCCGCGTTTACCCTGCCAAGCCAAACGCGGTGAGTCATTTTGCTTTTTTAGGCCTTTAAACCCACCCCACAGCCTTTAGAACAAGTATCAACCCCTAAAATTGGCTTTAAATTTCCGCGTTTACCCTGCCAAGCCAAACACGGTGAGTCATTTTGCTTGGTTAGGCCTTTAAACCCATCCCACAGCCTTTAGAACAAGTATCAACCCCTAAAATTGGCTTTAAATTTCCGCGTTTACCCTGCCAAGCCAAACGCGGTGAAAATTTTTTTGCTTGGTTAGCCTTTAAACCCACCCCACCAGCCTTTACAACAAGATAACCCTTAATTGGCTTTAAATTCTGTTTACCCTGCCAAGCAAAACGCAGTGAGTCATTTCTGGTTAGGCCTTAACCCACCCCACGCCTTTAGAACAAGTATCAACCCTTAAAATTGGCTTTAAATTTCCGCGTTTACCCTGCCAAGCCAAACGCGGTGAGTCATTTTGCTTGGTTAGGCCTTTAAACCCACCCCACAGCCTTTAGAACAAGTATCAACCCCTAAAATTGGCTTTAAATTTCCGCGTTTACCCTGCCAAGCCAAACGCGGTGAGTCATTTTGCTTGGTTAGGCCTTTAAACCCACCCCACAGCCTTTAGAACAAGTATCAACCCCTAAAATTGGCTTTAAATTTCCGCGTTTTACCCCAAGCCAAAAGGGGAGAGTCATTGCTTGGTTAGGCCTTTAAAACCCACCCCAAGCCTTTAGAACAAGTATCAACCCCTAAAAATTGGCTTTAAATTCCGCGTTTACCCTGCCAAGCAAACGCGGGAGTCATTTGCTGGTTGGGCCTTTAAACCCACCCCAGCCTTAGAACAGTATCCCCTAAAATTGGCTTTAAATTTCCGCGTTTACCCTGCCAAGCCAAACGCAGTGAGTCATTTTGCTTGGTTAGGCCTTTAAACCCATCCCACAGCCTTTAGAACAAGTATCAACCCCTAAAATTGGCTTTAAATTTCCGCGTTTACCCTGCCAAGCCAAACGCGGTGAGTCATTTTGCTTTGTTAGGCCTTTAAACCCACCCCACAGCTTTTAAACATATCAACCCCTTAAATTGCTTTAAATTTCCCGGGTTACCCTGCCAAGCCAAACACGGTGAGTCATTTTGCTTGGTTAGGCCTTTAAACCCACCCCACAGCCTTTAGAACAAGTATCAACCCCTAAAATTGGCTTTAAATTTCCGCGTTTACCCTGCCAAGCCAAATGCGGTGAGTCATTTTGCTTGGTTAGGCCTTTAACCACCCACAGCTTTAGATCAAGTATCTAACCCCAAAATGGCTTTAATTCCGCGTTTACCCTGCCAAGCCAAACACGGTGAGTCATTTTGCTTGGTTAGGCCTTTAAACCCACCCCACAGCCTTTAGAACAAGTATCAACCCCTAAAATTGGCTTTAAATTTCCGCGTTTACCCTGCCAAGCCAAACGCGGTGAGTCATTTTGCTTGGTTAGGCCTTTAAACCCACCCCACAGCCTTTAGAACAAGTATCAACCCCTTAAAATTGCTTTAAATTTCCGCGTTTACCCTGCCAAGCCAAACGGTGATCATTTTTGGTTAGCCTTAAACCCACCCCACAGCCTTTAGAACAAGTATCAACCCCTAAAATTGCTGTAAAATTTCCGTTTACCCTGCAAGCAAACGCAGTGAGTCATTTTGCTTTTTAGCCTTTAAACCCACCCCCACAGCTTTAGAACAAGTATCAACCCCTAAAATTGCTTTAAATTCCCGTTACCCTGCCAAGCAAACAGGTGAGTTTTGCTTGGTTAGGCCTTTAAACCCCCCCGTTTTTAGAACAGTATCTCCCCGAAATTGGCAAATTTCCGCGTCTCCCGCCAAGCCAAAACGCGGTGAGTCATTTTGCTTGCTTAGGCCTTTAAAAACCCACCCACAGCCTTTAGCACAATCAACCCCTAAAATTGGCTTTAAATTTCCGCGTTTACCCTGCCAAGCCAAACGCGGTGAGTCATTTTGCTTGGTTAGGCCTTTAAACCCACCCCACAGCCTTTAGAACAAGTATCACCCCTATTGGCTTTAAATTTCGCGTTTACTGCCAAGCCAACGCAGTGCGTCATTTCTGGTTAGGTTAGACCCCCCCAGCCTTTGAACAAGTATCAACCCTAAATTGGTTTTAAATCCGCGTTTCCCTCCAAGCCAAACGCGGTGAGTCGTGCTTGGTTGGGCCTTTAAACCCACCCACAGCCTTTAGAACAAGTATCAACCCCTAAAATTGGCTTTAAATTTCCGCGTTTACCCTACCAAGCCAAATGCGGTGAGTCAATTTGTTTGGTTAGGCCTTTAAACCTACCCCACAGCCTTTAGAACAAGTATCAACCCCTAAAATTGGCTTTAAATTTCCGCGTTTACCCTGCCAAGCCAAACGCGGTGAGTCATTTTGTTCGTTAGGCCTTTTTTTAACCCTACCCACAGCCTTTTAGAACAAGTATCAACCTTAAACTTGGCTTTAAATTCCGCATTTACCCGGCAAAGCCAAACGCGGTGAGTCATTTTGCTTGGTTAGGCCTTTAAACCCACCCCACAGCCTTTAGAACAAGTATCAACCCCTAAAATTGGCTTTAAATCTCCGCTTTTACCCTGCCAAGCAAAACGCGGTGAGTCATTTTGCTTGGTTAGGCCTTTAAACCCACCCCACAGCCTTTAGAACAAGTATCAACCCCTAAAATTGGCTTTAAATTTCCGCGTTTACCCTGCCAAGCCAAACACGGTGAGTCATTTTGCTTGGTTAGGCCTTTAAACCCACCCCACAGCCTTTAGAACAAGTATCAACCCCTAAAATTGGCTTTAAATTTCCGCGTTTACCCTGCCAAGCCAAACGCGGTGAGTCATTTTGCTTGGTTAGGCCTTTAAACCACCCACAGCCTTTAGAACAAGTATCAACCCCTAAAATTGGCTTTAAATTTCCGCGTTTACCCTGCCAAGCCAAACGCGGTGAGTCATTTTGCTTGGTTAGGCCTTTAAACCCATCCCACAGCCTTTAGAACAAGTATCAACCCCTAAAATTGGCTTTAAATTTCCGCGTTTACCCTGCCAAGCCAAACGGAGAGTCATTTTGCTTGGTTAGGCCTTTAAACCCACCCCACAGCCTTTAGAACAAGTATCAACCCCTAAAATTGGCTTTAAATTTCCGCGTTTACCCTGCCAAGCCAAAAGCGGAGAGTCATTTTGCTTGTTTAGGCCTTTAAACCCACCCATAGCCTTTAGAACAAGTATCAACCCCTTAAAATTGGCTTTAATTTCGCGTTTACCCTGCAAAGCCAAAACGCAGGAGTCATTTGCTGGTTAGGCCTTTAAACCCACCCCACAGCCTTTAGAACAAGTATCAACCCCTAAAATTGGCTTTAAATTTCCGCGTTTACCCTGCCAAGCCAAACGCGGTGAGTCAATTTGTTTGGTTAGGCCTTAACCCACCCCACAGCCTTTTAGAACAAGATCAACCCCTACAAATGGCTTTAAATCTCCGCGTTTACCCTGCCAAGCAGTGCCAAGCCAAACGCGGTGAGTCATTTTGCTTGGTTAGGCCTTTAAACCCACCCCACAGCCTTTAGAACAAGTATCAACCCCTAAAATTGGCTTTAAATTTCCGCGTTTACCCTGCCAGCCAAAAGCGGGAGTCAATTGCTTGTTAGGCTTTTTAAACCCACCCCACGCATTAGAACAAGTATCAAACCCTTAAATGGCTTTAAATCTCCGCGTTTACCCTGCCAAGCCAAACGTGGTGAGTCATTTTTAGCAAGTTGGTTAATTCCGCGTTTAACCTCACCCACCCCAGCCTTTAGAACAAGTATCAACCCCCTAAAATTGGCTTAAATTTCGCGTTTACCTGCCAAGCCAAACGCGTAGTCATTTTGCTTGGTTAGGCCTTTAAACCCACCCCACAGCCTTTAGAACAAGTATCAACCCTAAATTGGCTTTAAATTCCGCTTTACCTGCCAAGCCAAACGCGGTAGTCATTTTGCTGGTTAGGCCTTTAAACCCCCCCCAGCCTTTAGAACAAGTATCAACCTCTAAAATTGGCTTTAAATTTCTGCGTTTACCCTGCCAAGCCAAACGCGGTGAGTCATTTTGCTTGGTTAGGCCTTTAAACCCACCCCACAGCCTTTAGAACAAGTATCAACCCCTAAAATTGGCTTTAAATTTCCGCATTTACCCTGCCAAGCCAAACGCGGTGAGTCATTTTGCTTGGTTAGGCCTTTAAACCCACCCCACAGCCTTTAGAACAAGTATCAACCCCTAAAATTGGCTTTAAATTTCTGTGTTTACCCTGCCAAGCCAAACGCGGTGAGTCATTTTGCTTGGTTAGGCCTTTAAACCCACCCCACAGCCTTTAGAACAAGTATCAACCCTAAAATGCTTTTTAATTTCCTGTCCCCTGCCAAGCCAAATGCGTGAGTCATTTTGCTTGGTTAGGCTTTAAACCACCCCACAGCCTTCCCCTAAAATTTCAGGTCTTAGTGGACCCATTCAGACTGCTCACTGAGCTTATAGCTTAATAAAACGGCCTGCTTGAGACTATTACTTATTTCAATCAATTTTTTGACACTGATACGCTTCGCACCCAAAACTTTAGAACACCCCTTCCACTGATACGTTCGCACCCCAAAACGTTAGAACCTAGACCCTTCCACTGATACGCTTCACCCAAAACGCGTTAGAACCTAGACCCTTCCACTGATACGCTTCGCACCCAAAACATTGTTAGAAACCTTAGACCCTTCCACTGATACGCTTCGCACCCAAAACGCGTTAGAACTTAGACCCTTCCACTGATACGCTTCGCACCCAAAACGCGTTAGAACCTAGACCCTTCACTGATACGCTTTGCACCCAAAACATCTTAGAACCACACCCTTCCACTGATACGCTTCGCACCCAAAACGCGTTAGAACCTAGACCCTTCACTGATATGCTTTGGCCTTAAATTGGATAGAATCCAGACACTTTAAATCGTAATTGAAGCTACGAAAAAAAAAATTAAATCGTATGTTACTATGACTTAATGAAATATAAGGCAACTCCTTATCTCGGACATTATTGTGCTATGCATGAAAAAAGTCATGCGAAGAGAATAGTGGTAACTCGAAGTAAGATCAAGTTGTTTTAGTTTGTGACTTTCAACTTGTATTTCTCATCATAGTTTAAAAATATTACTGTACAAACAAAGGCTCGTAAATATCTTTGAATAATTTCACCATATTGTTTGAAAGGTCGATTTCATTACAAACAAAGTGTTTGTAATTGTATTCACTTAATACAGCACCAGCTTGTGGGCATCTAATACCCCTTTTTAAACGTAACCATTTAATAGCATGCTCCTCTGTATTTTCAACATTTTGACCCTGAAATAAATCCACTTTGGAGGCAATTTGGAGGCAAGTTAATAACTTTTGTTGAGAAAACAAAGGTTCCTTGTTTTAAAGGAAGAACCCACTGATCATCCTGCTCGTATCTTCCATTGGTGTTGTGAAGAAGATAGCCATTTAAGTTTTCAGAATCAACTACGATCAAGATCTCGCAGTCCTCATTCCCAACACAATTCTAAATAATAATAGGAAAAAAATGCCATTTATCTTTCAACTCTATGATCAGCGCATTACACTTGGAGAGAAATTACAAAAAGATTAGACCAGTTCATAAATTACGTCACGAGCAACGGCCTGCCCACAGCTATCTGTAAAGCCCGAAGGGCTTAGATAGGCAACTTTAATTTATCAACGATTGTTGATAATTTGCACAAAAAAATGAAAGCTTTAACATAACCATTATGATAAAATTTCAAATAGATTACCTTCAGTTTTTTTATCAAGAGATGCTTCCCTTCACCACCGAGTAACAACGGTTTCGTTTCAATAGCCCTGTTTGACACGCATTCCGAAAATGGCGGACACCATATCACCAACCATTGTTTATGGAGAGATTGACTCTCAGCCATTTCCTACAAGGAAATAAAATTGATTTAGTTCTCAATTTTGTGCAGCGACAATCGTGAGTGTCAATTATGGATAATTTCAAGAGAAAACGAACTAAAGTCTGTCTCAAAATAATTTGCAGCTGAAACAAAAAATGGCTGTAACTTTTGATAGAACTCGAATCAAGTTGCGATTTTGTGCTCATTGAAAAGATATTTGTGAGTGGAATATTATCAAGCAAAAATATTTGAAAAATAAACAATAAATGAAAATGAAAAATGAAGAAGATAAAAATCAACTTCTTGTAGAAAAGCAAATTATTTTGAGATAGACTTTATGATGCTCGCGCATCAACTTTAAATTAGAATATAATCTCTTTGATGGAAAATTTTACTACTTTTTTCTCATCTCAAACGCGCTCTCCACGTGCTTTGGACACAAAATGCCGGATTAGAAGTAAAATATATTGCCAGTTTCGAAAAATGTGCTTTTCAAAAACAAAAGACTACAAGATTTAATCCGTCGTCATGATTGCAGCGCAATTCTTAAGGTTTCTGTTTTTCTTGCCTACTCCTGCCCTTCGGGCTTTAATCTAAATGTGCTCACGGCCACTTTACAAAGACAGCTGGTAGCAAAAGCAGTTACGAACAGTGAACCTTGAAAAAACACGAAGCTTCATGAGAAAAACAAATCAAATCGCCTAGGGAGTTGGATATAAAGAGATATAGAATAAAAAAGAATTTGAAACATTCATGTATAAACTCATGAAACATTTTTTTCAAACCCCATAGGCACAGGATATCTCATATGAAGCAACAGATAGGGCAACTATATCTTTGCTAAAAGTAGACCACTGTAAACAACAGTTCAGTACCAGTGATTTGTTCATTCAAAAAAAGGGACTATGAGTAACTCTATCTTGTGTTTACGATATCTGTTCCCATAGGGCATAATATCTTGAGGATTTTCAATGAACCAATAACCAATAACCAATTAAGAAAGAGCTTCATTAGCGCGCTCCGAATCTTATTCCTATGATTCCTCGCGACCGTGAAAAAATAACCTATTAATAATGCATCAATGGGAGCTTTGAAGTGCCTTACTACTATAAGAAACTTATCCCTCTGAATTGAGGTATTTTACATTTGACTCTATTTGGCTCATCCTTCTTACCTTGATTGTTTTTCCATTACACCAGCTGTTTAAAACCTTCATCCATGATGATAGTTCCTGACGTGTGCTTGCAAAGAATGATTTTGAGGTTACTGATACCTTATTTGTACATTTATGACATCTCCTGAATAAGTGAATTGAATTGAATTGAATTCTCAAGCTAACTCGTAAAATTATAGATTAAGGACATTAGTATATGTAATCACATGATAACGAGTGCAATTCGAATATAATTGCACGAGTGATTTTTTTGTTATTAATTTTCCGAGTCCGAAAGGACGAGGAAAATTCGAAACAAAAAAATCACAAGTGCAATTTTCGAATTGTACAAGTTATTATGTGATTACGAGCTAATCGCACAATGGCTGTCTACTTTTTCCCAGTTAGGAAAGTAAATCACAGAAATTACACTGAGAGTTTTATATTTTTCTCTTCTTTTTTTGTCTTTCTTTTATTGTTGTTTATTGATTTTCTTTCTCACAAAATAAATTTCGAATGCAATTAAAACGTTCGATGCAAAAAAAATGTAAGAAAAATCATTGAAATCAATTTTGTAAACATTGGCGCGGCATTGGAGAGTGTGATGCCAAAATTCCTTCCATCTTAACTCATCAGCTAACAACTCAGAATGATAAAGAACTTGAATCTTGCATCAAAATTCAACGCAAACTAGATTTTCACATTCTTAACATTCTGAGTGTACACTGTTAGGCAATAAACGCAGGCGATAAACGCCTGTATAAGTCTTTCTGAATGTGGAAGTATGATATTTACTTGTGGTTATATTCACATATGAAAATAATATTCATATTTCCATCCCTCGTTCATTTTATTTTTATAAGTATTGGACATACAATATGTTTGAACAAAGGTTACCGATTAAATCAGATTTATGCTTTACGCTTAACCTTTTTCTTTAGTTATCTTGTATCAGAGGCGTCAAATACCATTTTTGTCTTTGATATGATCCGGCTGCAGGTTGAAACCACAACGTTACAAACCGTAGTGGAATGCTCTTCCTTTATGCTACAGCTGTCGGGATGATAAAGTAATGATCAAGGTGTTGATCAAAATGAGAAAGGGTTGTATTAAAAGAGAGAAGCAGTGACCAGAACAAATATGAACGCACAACGAACGCTTATTAGCTTTATACTATAACCGTATCTAAACTTATCTTTTCCTTTTGTAAGCACATTATACTAATATTTATTTCCAAAGTAAACCAAGGAGCATCGAGACTACAGAAAGTTCGTATAATGAGACGAAAACAAATCTATTTTTGACGTTAGTTTTTTGCTTCATTTTTTTGACGTCGGGTCTGTGTTTTTGCTTGCTTTTTGACGTCAGTTTTAGCATGCAGACATCGGTTTTCTGAGTGACTTACCTCTGTTTAAAATCAAATATCTTGAGCTACCAAAGAGCTTTTCAAACCAAATTTTCAGCATTGTTTCAAAACATTTTAAGGTATGCTTTGATTTAAGTTTACGTCACAATTTATTCTTTAAAACCCTTTTTATTGAAAACGAAAGTTGGTAGAAGACAAAAGTTCGATGAAAATTTGACGTATTTCTGCACATATCAACGGCATTACTTGAAGTATAGATACAAAACTTGCACGAAGATTTAGCCTATTATAAGAGTAGTCCTAAGTGTCCTAAGTTTCATTTGTAAGCATGGTACCGTTTTTACGAAATAAGAGATTTAGTAATGACGGTTGACGGCAAAATGAATTCGGAATTTTTGCGTTTTGGTCCGTAAAATAGACACCTACAAGAAAATTTTGGACAGCAAACAAGTAAATTCGAGAACTTCAGACATAGTGCTATATGATGATAGATGTTTGCACGTGCCTCTACGACTGTCATAGTTGACCTCCCCCAGCTCCCGGACTAATTGATGAAAACACTGGAGAGGATGAGAATGGTACTTATCAAAAAGAAATGGGGAATGATATGTACTAGTTATCGCATGACTTCGAGTGCAATACGAGAAATGTTTTATGAGTTCCGAGATTTTTCCGTAATATTTTTCCGAGCCTTTAGGCGAGGAAAAATATCGGTAAAATCTCGGGACGAGTAAAATATCGAATATTGCACGAGAAGTCATGTGATAACTAATTTATTGTCGACTCAAAAAAATTGTCCTCTTTTTGTTTTTAAACTTACTTCCGCCTTCTTCTGTTTCTGTGTAGTTTCGAATGTTTTATTCAAAAATCTAATTCGAACGTTAGATTCGAACAAAATAACATTCGATAACTTCCCGCCGAAAATATTCACACAAAAACAAAATAGAGAAACAAACATTTTTCGATCATTTTCGATCCAGAAGTTTTGTTTTGAAGAGTTGCAGATTTTTCAGAGATGCAGAAGCAGCCAACGAGCCTATTTCCCCGAAATATCTGTTTCCCTTTTCCAGGAGAGAGCTTTTTTTGAAAAATGGGGAAACAGATCCGATTTTCTAGGAGAGACCTTTCCCCCCCCCCTTTTCCTTAAAACTATCTGTTTCCCCGCTCCAGCTGATGACGTCATCAGAGAGAAACAGATCAATATTTCTAGGAGATGACATAATAAATTGGGAAACAGATATCTGTTTCCAAAAAAGATGATATTGCATTGGAAACAGATTGAACTTTATGGGGGAAACAGATATCAATAACAAAAAGAAAGGGAAACAGATGAAAATTTCCAGGAGAGGGGAACAGATATCCTATTTGGGAAAACAGATCAAAATTTTAATTCTGAAAATTGTGGAAACAGATCAAATTTTCTAGGAAAGATACTTTGAGATTAAAAATTTAGGTTTTGCGGAGAAACAGATCTTCATTTCTAGGAATAAGATTTTTGAAATATTCGGCCAACAGATCAAATTTTCCAGGAAGGCTATGTCTGGGAAACAGATATTTAAAAAAGGTCCTCGTTGGATGCTTTCGGAGATGTATTTGAAAGTTTCTAGATTGATAATTCAAAATGCAGATGATGTACAGTATGGTTTCGATGGAGAAGAAACCCTTAATCAGATTGATAACATTCAGTCTTTTTCTATGTTTTTGTTTCGATGACACGTCCATGGGAAAGAATAGCAGAGGAAAGGAGTCCCACGATGGAAGTATGCTTTTAATAATGGTTAAAGAACAACATTTTTTCAACAGCAAAACAATTTGGATACTTTCTTGATTATCGTCAAGCTCTAAATGTTTCGAATTTTAGAAGGAAGATGTAATGATTGTTGAGTTGAAGTCAAGGACGTACGTTGTCGTCAAGAACGAGAATTAGGAGAGAACTTTTATAAAAATCACTCGTCATTTATTTAATACAAGACATTACACTTTCCTTGTTATGATATGAGAAATTTTGGCAAATATTCAAGAATCTCAAGTTTTTTTGTATGCATTGATAAAAAACTGTTTGGTTATCACACGGACAAATTTGCTAAAAGTTGAAAATATTTGGGTGGTGTCAAGTAGTTTTATAATAAATTATTAGTTCATCAGATTTGATTTTAGTGTCTTTTATGGAAGAACTCCAAAGTAAAAGTTAATCTGTGTGGTTTTATATGACCGTACACTATGAAGTTATGCTACCGACTGAATATACTATCTTTCAAATGTAATAGATACGTAATATAATAATACGCACCGTGTTAGCTATAATACAATAATACAAGAATATAAATATACGACACTCCCCACCACCGAATGAGTCTAAAAATACCGAAGAAATATAGTAACAAAACTACGTTTCTCATGTAAAATATATATACCGTAAAAACCGAAATATAAAGGACTGTATAATAAACTACTCAAAATTTTTAATTTCTTCTTTGGCGTTTTGTACGAATTTGACGCCTTGCAAGTCTATCTCTTGTTTCTCGTCTTTGGTACTTTCAATAATTACAAGTTTGTTTACGGGCCGACGCAAAGGGCCATTAATTGTCTTTACGACTGCTGCACGAATTTGATTGTCTTTACCACTAATAGTTTCTTCGACACGACCCATTTTCCAAGTATTTCTAGAGCCTGTGTCTTCGATCAAACAAACGTCACCAACTTTGATAGTGGTATCAATACCACGCTTGCTTTTAACATAGTCCCGTTCTCGCAAGCTGGTTATATATTCGACTTTCCATTGTTGCCAGAAGAAAGCCAAAATACGTTTCAAATTGTCACATGTTAATACGTCAGCGTTGTCGTTGCTATCCGTATTTACGTTTGTTGTTTCGATCTTACGCCCGTAGATGAGATGGTTTGGCGTTAATGGTGGATCTCCAACTTCAGAATCGTAAACGTAAGTCAATGGTCTGTTGTTTAGAATGTTTTCGATTCTCTTCAATAACGTTAACAGTTCGTTATAAGTTAGTATCTCTTTACGTAGAGACTTCTTTAAGATGCCTTTCGTGGATTGGATCATCCTTTCAAACATACCACCCTGCCAGGGGGCGGCTTCGATGTTGTACGACCAACGAATCATTCTCGATTTTGCGAATTCTTTCGTTGCGTTTGACGTGAAGTTTGAGCCATTATCACTTACGACTTTGCTTGGAGCACCATAACGATTAAAGAAGCGCTCAAGCATTTGAATAAAGGCGTCGGAGCCGTAATCTTCAGCAATGTCTAAATAAACAGCTCGTGTCGTGGAGCATGTGATCAACGCGATCCATGCTTTGTATGTAGATTCATCGGTACCAAACGTGTTTCGAATATGGACGGGACCAGCGTAGTCAACGCCAATATTTGTAAAAGCAAAGTTTTTATCAAGACGTTCTTTTGGAAGAATAGGGACATCAGGGTACCGACACTTTTGTCCTTCAAAGATTTTACAAAGTTGACATTTGTTAATAACAGTTCTTACGAGTGAACGTCCTTTTGGAATCCAGTACGATTGACGTAGATGATTCAAAGTTTCTTTCGTCTTGTTGTGACCAACGCTAACGTGGCTGTCACGAACGACCAGTAGTGTGAACGGATGACGTCTTGGAAGTAGGATTGGATACTTTGTATCGAACGGAACAGGAGCGTTGCCAATACGACCATGACAACGAAGGATGCCGTTGGAATCTGTGAATACGTTGAGTGATTTCTTCGTTTGATCAAATTGTTTGTCATCAAAGTCTTCTTGTACGTCCTTGAGCAAAACAAATTTTGCTTGGACCATATCATCAATTTCATTGTTATTATTAGTTTCAATAATTGTATTGGTTGACTGTTTTCTTCTTTCTTCTTTCTTCTTTTTAACTTTTTCTCTTAGCTTACGTATGAAGCCAATCACCATGGCCATCACACGAAGCAATTTTGTTAATGAACTAAATCTCTTATATTCGATTATTGCCTGTAAAGTCGGCTCATCGAATTGTGTGTTTAAACTAAAAAACCCTTCCGTTTCTTCTTGTTCCATGTCGCCCTTATACTCACGAACGACATGAAACTTTGTAATGGGGATCAAATCAATACTCTCATCACAAGTTAAACAAGTAATTTTCTCATCAGTTGTCAAATCAGTAAATTGACAACTCCCAGAATAAAAGCTAACAGTGTTCTCAGTAAGTTTTTCAGTAAATTTATCACCAGGCTTCAAGTCAGGCCAGGAAGATTCTGGACCAGACAAGAAGGATAGACCATGGAACCATTTTTCGTTGTTCTTCAATTGTGAGAAGAGAAGTCCTCTCGAATTGTCATCAGATGGATTGTTCGAAGTGTCTACAAGTTTCCAAACTTTTATCGTATCATTTTCACGAATTTCATTAACGCGATTTTGTACAAATTGTTTGTAGAGTTTCTCATTTTTCAACCAGCAATAAACAATGCTTGAATCAGTCCAAGCGTAACACGTATCAAAAATAATTTTACTTTGTAGCTCGGAGGTAACTTGTTTCAATAATCGAGAAAGTAGTTGGGCCCCTAATAGTTCGAGTTGGGGCATTGTCTTTTTCTTGAGTGGAGCAACTCTCGATTTGCTCGCAACGAGTGACGGTGTAGCAACGCCCGAATCGACAGTGGGCTTCAGGTAAACACAACAACCGTAGGCGTCTTGCGACGCGTCGCTAAAAACGTGAAGTTCATGCGACGTAACATTTCCATTGTTGGAATCATAAGCTCTATTAAAACGAATTTCACTACATTCTCTCAAATCAGTAATCAGTTCTTTCCAAATTTTCAACGAGTCGTCAGGAATGGGCTCATCCCATTGTAAGTTTTGTGTACAAAGTTTTTGAAATAACAGTTTAAATTTCACGACGAGTGGATTAATCAACCCCAATGGGTCAAAGATTGATGAAGCGAATTGTATAACGTTTCTTTTTGTAGGATTTTCGAAATTCACTTTACGTAGAATTTCACTCAAACTAATAACCAGCGAGTCATTAGTTTTATCCCAAGGAATACCGAGTACCTTGGTCAAATTGTGATCAATAGTTTCAAGATCACCCATGTAACAATTTTTAACTTTCGCTTCTAGATTTGCACAGTTCGATTGCAATTTTCGTAAGTTTAAGCTCGCAAGAGCAAAATGAGACTTACAGTTCTTGTAGAAGTCGAAGGCTTCTTGTAGAAGTCGAAGGCTTCTTGCATACTGTCGAAGCTCGTAGAAAGGTCGTCGACATGAAGCGAATTTAATACCGTGTTTCGAAACAGTTCATTTTCGTGTTTGTTGACGTGATGACGTAATGTTGCGTTGAGCAGGAACGGCGACGATGTCACTCCAAAGAGGACACGACAGAAGCGATACGTCACGAGATCACTGTTGTAGAAATTGTCGAAATTGATGTCATTAATGTTCTTAATCCAAAGGAATCGTACGTAATCACGATCTTTCTCGTTGAGTCGAATTTGTAGAAAAGCTTTCTCCAAATCTGCGATGGTACCAATCTTTTTGGCTCGAAATCGAAGTAACGTCCCGAAAAGTGACGAAGTAAGCGACGGGCCAGCGTGTAGACAATTATTCAAAGCTGCACCATCAAGAGAGGAACTGGCGTCGAACACCATGCGTATCTTGGTTGTTAACCTGTCCAATCGTAGAACAGGTCGGTGTGGCATATAGTACGTTTGCCCTTCAATAGATGTATCAGGGGCGACTTCAATGATGCCTTGTCGAAGTTGATCTTTGATGATTTCATCGTAATCGTGTAACAATTGTTCGTTCGTCTTGAATTTCGTAAGCAGGCTGTTCATTCGACGCGTAGAGTTGTAAAGATTATCCTTTAAAATTTCATGTTTTTCAATGAATGGAAGCTGAACTTCATAACGAGCTTGTTCAAATTTGATTTTACTTTCAAATTGTTGTAAAACAACTTCCTTTGGGTTTTCAGTTCTACCCACCTCTTCAATTTCCCAAAACTTTCTTAAAGTTGAATCAACATCACATGTCTGACAGTTAAGCGTGTGTGCAGACAGAGTAACAGAAGCTTGGGTTGTTGAACAAACTGTGTCAGTAGTGAGTGGGCCTGAGAAAATATAGCCCAGCTTAGTGTCCGTTCCAGCTAGTCCCTTGGAACTACGAATAGTTTTATTCTTTACAAATTTCCAGAAGTTATCTGCACCGATAAGAAGATCAACGCGTAAAGACTTTTCACAAACAAGTCCTTTGTCAGCAACTTGTAAATTTTGGAATTCGGGCAGACTACTAACATCATAAACGAAATCATTTCGTATGGGATGACAAATTTCATTGCAACAAAGTTTAATTTCTTCTGGACCTTCATTGGTTTGAACTTTCACTTTAAAAACGTCGAGGGTTTTCGATTCGACGTGACCACCAAAAGTTTTAATACAAATGTTTTTTGTTTCATCGGAACTAAGTTTCAGTTGCTTAGCAGCAGTGGGGGAAATATACGACAGTTGTGAACCGAGATCAAATAAAATTCTCATTTCTTTGGAGACGTTCGGGCTTGAAATCGTTGCAGTAGCTGTTTGCAAGTATACTTGACAACTGTGTGTAGACAAACATGTAATGTTATCACTCTCATCGTTTTCTTTATTATGTGTGCTCTCTCCCTTTGAATCAGTTTTTGGTCTCTCTCTTTCCCTTTATCCTCACTTTTAGTATCTCTCTCTTTCACTTTGTTATTATTATTATTTCTGTGATATCGACCATTTCTATCTCCTTTGTCCCTTTGTTTAAAACAGATCGACACGTGATGTCTTCCTTTACAAGAAAAACAATTGAAATTGGCTTTGCAATTGTTCGCACTGTGACCGGTCTTTAAACAAACAAAGCATCTTCTCTCAATTTGTAGAATTCTTTTTCTCTCATTTACGTTTTTAATAAAAGAGCAATTTTGTTCTTTGTGTCCCGACCTATTACAAAATACACAATTTCTCGAAATGTTTTTGGACTCACTTCCTGTATAGAGTGAGGAAGCTGTTGATCTTTTATCGTTCTCTTTTGACGTCATAGTTAATGATACCTTTTCTCGGGCATACCGGATAAGTGGGATGGGGGAACCCGGGAACCTAAAGTGGGAACCTAAATGAACACCTGAAAAGTGGGATGGGGGAACCTAAGTGGGAACCTAAATGAACACCTGAAAAGTGGGATGGGGGAACCTAAGTGGGAACCTAAATGAACACCTGAAAAGTGGGATGGGGGAACCTAAGTGGGAACCTAAATGGACACCTGAAAAGTGGGATGGGGGAACCTAAGTGGGAACCTAAATGAACACCGGAAAAGTGGGATGGGGGAACCTAAGTGGGAACCTAAATGAACACCGGAAAAGTTGGATGGGGGAACCTAAAGTGGGAACCTAAATTTTTATTTTTATTATTTTTTTTTTTTTTATTTTTAATTTTTTTTTTATAGCAATATATTTCGCAGGTCTATTGACCTCTATGAAACAGAACTTTTGATTTTACATTTTATAAAGTTTTTTTCTCCCTTTCTTTTATCAAACGCTCTTTGAAGACTTGTAAGGATGGTGCTTCAACAATATCTTCTTCTAGGTCATTCCAAGGTTTCACACTTCTGTGAAAAAGAGAGTTGCTTTGGTAGCCTCTCATACCGTCATTAGCAAAGTTCCTTTGAAGCTCGTAATCATGCTGACGTCGTGGTCGTGTTCGAGGAGTAAATTTCTCTGATCTTATAGACTCGTCATAAATGTGGAGGTTCTTGAAAACTTCCACCATATCACCAACTTGCCGCCTGGTCTTTAGGCTAGGTAGATTGATGAGTCGTAGCCGATCTTCGTATGAGTAGTTTCTATAGCAACTAACTAGCCTTGTAGCTCTTCGTTGGACGCCCTCAATTGCTTTGATATGTTTGATAAGCCTTGGAGACCATACTACATGTGCATATTCCAAATGGGGTCTGACAAATGCAATGAAAAGCGTTCGAAACATATCTGGTGAGAGAATTCGAAGCTCCTGCTAATCAAGCCAACGATAGAGTTAGCTTTCTTGATTTTACTGAATATATGGGCTTCAAAGGTCAGGTCACTATCGATTATCACTCCTAGATCTTTTTCTTGGTCAACTTGTTCTAGAACAGATCCTGCTATGGTATAGGGATGGACATATTTGATGTTCCAAAATTTACCCAGTGTTAAAACATGACACTTGTTCGGATGAAATTCTAAAAGCCAGTCCTTTGACCAAATTTTAAACCCTTAGAGTGAACTTATTCTCATTTTTTCTCATTTCCACCCTTACAGTGTACTTTGGGAAGCTTGGAAAAAAGGGCCGCACGTACGGTAGGTCGTTTATCTTGAGTGCCCCCCCCCCCCCGTGGATCTATGCCTATGTGTATTGAAACGTGGCAAGCCGTGCAATATGTTCTATTTTACTATCAAACATTTTTAATTAATGAAGTGTATTCACACGCTGTACTGTTTGGTTGGTACAGAAAGAAAAACGAGCTAGAATCCGTTAAATGCTAAGCGACCCCAGCCCTGACCCGAAAATTGGAGCTGCTAATAAAAAACAATGTGTATTGCATCAAGAGTGAACAAAAACTAGATCGTAAATAATGTTTTACTAGATTCTGTATTCAAGCAAATTAGATCCGTGCAAAAGAAAGAAGAGGCTCTAAGTTATCCATCGAGCTATGAACGAACTTCTAATTCCTTCTAGATTTGAAGATATGACGGTTTAAAGTTTAAAGTCAATTAAGTCAATTAAGTCAATTTACTAAAAAGAACCTTTCAAAAAGATGCACTATAAAACTGCTGATAAATAAACATGCTTTTTTGAGCTAATTGAATAAATAAATTCCCTTTGTTTTATTTTCAACATTATTGTTTGCGAACCGTAATGTAAAAAGTAAATAACTGGTGTTCTTATTATGATAAAAGGTTTTTTCTTTCATTGCATATAATATCTTTCTTATCTTTATGTATTTGTTTTTAAAGAAAAATATTTCAATTCTATTAATAATTAAACAACTTAGGTTCCCACTTAGGTTCCCCCATCCCACTTTTCCGGTAGGCGTTTAGGTTCCCACTTAGGTTCCCCCATCCCATTTTTCAGGTGTTCATTTAGGTTCCCACTTTAGGTTCCCCCATCCCACTTTTCCGGTGTTCATTTAGGTTCCCACTTAGGTTCCCCCATCCCACTTTTCCGGTGTTCATTTAGGTTCCCACTTAGGTTCCCCCATCCCACTTTTCCGGTGTTCATTTAGGTTCCCACTTAGGTTCCCCCATCCCACTTTTCAGGTGTTCATTTAGGTTCCCACTTAGGTTCCCCCATCCCACTTTTCAGGTGTTCATTTAGGTTCCCACTTTAGGTTCCCGGGTTCCCCCATCCCACTTATCCGGTATGCCCTTTTCTCGTGCTTCTAATTCATTTTTGAAAGACTTCAAAATATTTTCTAAATCAAATTCCTTTTCCCGTGAAAGAATTAGTTTCAGTTCATTAGGAACCTTGTTGATCAACAGTGGGACTAGCAATGGCCCATACTCATCATGCTTCATGCTCAAAGATTCCAAGTTTCTTATTTATTTTATATCTTATTTATTAATTTCGCTTAGCGAAAGTATTACGATAGCCTTTCTGCGGCGGCGGTGTCATCGGAAAAAAAATTAGAAAACGAAAGTGCTTGATACGGTGGACGAACTCACTAAATTTAATTTACAAATTACACGCTCGTATAACCACGGACGATTTTCACGGGTTTTCTTTGGATTACGTCATATATCTTTGTGTCTTTAGTTCCACAGTTTTGATTTTTTCTTTATTTTCTTATAAGCATATACTTTATAAGAATCAAATCAATAACTCTTGATAGACGGTAATATACCTTTCGGTAATTAGTTCTTACAAAGTAAACAAAGGATGGCGCACAATATGAGCATATTTATTTTTCTTATAAGCATATACTTTATAAGAATCAAATCAATAACTCTTGATATACGGTGATATACCTTTCGGCAATTAGTTCTTACAAAGTAAACAAAGTATGGCGCACAATATGAGCATATTTAGTTTTCTTATAAGTATATACTTTATAAGAATCAAATCAATAACTCTTGATAGACGGTGATATACCTTTCGGTAATTAGTTCTTACAAAGTAAACAAGGGATGGCGCACAATATGACCTTATTTATTTTTCTTATAAGCATATACTTTATAAGAATCAAATCAATAACTCTTGATAGACGGTAATATACCTTTCGGTAATTAGTTCTTACAAAGTAAACAAAGGATGGCGCACAATATGAGCATATTTATTTTTCTTATAAGCATATACTTTATAAGAATCAAATCAATAACTCTTGATAGACGGTAATATACCTTTCGGTAATTAGTTCTTACAAAGTAAACAAGGGATGGCGCACAATATGACCTTATTTATTTTTCTTATAAGCATTTACTTTATAAGAATCAAATCAATAACTCTTTATAGACGGTAATATACCTTTCGGTAATTAGTTCTTACAAAGTAAACAAGGGATGGCGCACAATATGAGCTTACTTATTTTTCTTATAAGCATATACTTTATAAGAATCAAATCAATAACTCTTGATAGACGGTGATATACCTTTCGGTAATTAGTTCTTACAAAGTAAACAAGAGATGGTGCACAATATGAGCATAGTTATTTTTCTTATAAGCATTTACTTTATAAGAATCAAATCAATAACTCTTGATAGACGGTGATATAGCTTTCGGTAATTAGTTGTTCCAAAATAGACAAGGAACGGGGTGCACAATATGAGCATAGTTATTTTTCTTATAAGCATTTACTTTATAAGAATCAAATCAATAACTCTTGATAGACGGTGACATAGCTTTCGGTAATTAGTTGTTCCAAAATAGACAAGGAACGGGGTGCACAATATGAGCTCATTTATTTTTCTTATAAGCATATACTTTATAAGAATCAAATCAATAACTCTCGATAGACGGTGATATACCTTTCGGTAATTAGTTTTTACAAAGTAATCAAGGGACGGCGCACACTATGAGCATATTTATTATTCTTATAAGCATTTACTTTATAAGAATCAAATCAATAACTCTTGATAGACGGTAATATACCTTTCGGTAATTAGCTCTTACAAAATAAACAAGAGATGGCGCACAATATGAGCATATTCATTTTTCTTATATAAGCATTTGCTTTATAAGAATCAAATAAATAACTTTTGATAGACGGTGATATTACCTTTGTTTATTAGTTCTTAAAAATTAAACAACAGTTGTTCTTAAGTTGGTCTCTTTTTTTAGCGATTTTAAGCCTCGTTGTTCTTGTATGTAAAATTGTTTCATCAAGGCTCGATGTAAAGTAGATTTCAAATTGGCTTCAATCTCTACTTCTTGTTTTTCCTATGTAGTTTAAATTCTAGGCGAAATTTTCGACTTTAAGTCGTCTTGTTTGAATTACTAATCTTCACTCACACCACCAGCGAGCACAAGTTAAGGCGAGAGAAACAGAGTCAAGAACCATACATACAGTCAATGAGGCCCCCCCCCCAGCGGACCCTAAATTCACGCATTCACGCAAAAAATTTTCGCAATTCACGCATTCACGCAAGTTTTTCTCGAAATTCACTCAAACCCGATTTTTTGGGAAATCGGGGAAATTTTCGGTAAAATCGGGGAAATTGTGAAACATTTGTACACATTTGGGTGAAAAGCCAGTTTGCAGAGTCTGAATTATCAGAGAAGTCGTTTGTTTTTGTTAAGTAGTCGAGAGTGGGGCAGACGTTAGACATTACAATCTACTATAAATGGTAGAATGCCCTCGTATACGAGGCGCCCCAGCGGAACCAAAATGGCAAGGCTGCTACACTCGAGATTTTTCGACCGGATCTGGTCATGCACTTGAGAAAAACTTAACTCAGTAGTGATTTTTTCCTGTACACCTGACTATAAGCACATTAGCTTAAAGCGCTACGTAAGTTTTTAACTTTAATGACATGCCATCACGCAAAATATTTTATTCTTCTAACATGTCAATGTCGTTTAGAAAAGTTAAAACTTCTCCAGTTAAGGTAGCGCGATAGTAAGTGAAAAGATACGCGCCGCAGGCGAATTTTTGTACAAAAAATATCTTAATCATTATCAAAAATAGGTCAAACAAACTCCAGGGTGACACCATAATGCTTAGCTAAGGGGTAAGGAGGCGCAACCATGGTTTGCGCAGAGAGGAAATTTTTTGCATTTCTGTCACCTCGCGTTTGGCTAAAAATGCTATCTTTAACACCATTGAAAAAGAATGTAGTCTAAATTCGTTAAGAGGCGAGGTAGGATCGCTTGATAGTTTGCAAAATGAGGTAAAAGGATGAACATTTATTGCGAGCGAAGCGAGCAAACAAAAATTTTAAAAAGAATAGTTTTAATCAGGGCTCGCGTCTTGATTTCCTAATGTGGAGGGGCCGAAAACATAGTGACTAAGGTAGGCGCAACCATGGTTTGCGCCGACAGGGGAAAATTTCTATTTTCACACTCTGATGTGCTTAAATACGACTCCATTTCAGACTGATTTTGCCAAGAAATGAGGTTCTCAAAAGTCTGCATCATGGGTATTAAATATTTCTTTGAATTAAAAATTTGTGGTGAGGCCTGACTAAACTATTCATGTTTTTTTTTTATAAGCAAGTGTCTGCCCCTACATCAGGCTCGCATTATGCTTAGCATTCTATTGTTCTCAAACAATAGAGCCATTGTTTAGTGACCAAAAACTGAGCCTGCATATGCTTATAAACGCTATGCTTATAAAAGAAAAAATATGTACTTGCACTCGACTTTTGGCGAGTGCTGCACTCAAAATCTCGAACAAACGTGCCACGTTCTGCAAACTGGGTGAAAAGGGAAATTCCCCGAGTTCACGTAAAAAACAGGGCAGATTCACGCATTCACGCAATAGAAAATGGATTTTTACGTTCACGCAAGTTTTTTTAATTCACGCATTCACGCAATTTTTTTTCAATTTTCACGCATTCACGCAACCAAAAAAGCCCATTCACGCATTCACGCAAACCGCTGGGGGGGGCCCAGTCAATGAAATTCAATATTGATAATAATCCACAATCCAGGAACATCAAGTTCCAAATAAACAATTTAATCAATCAAATTACTCAATTATATGAACTGTCCAAGTTCAAAACAACAATGTGTAATAAACCAACAATTTTGACCATATGAACATTCAAGTTTGAACTTCACCCGAGTTCAAACAAACTACCATGCTTATAAAAAATCAAAACATTGAACTTCACCTGAGTTCAAACAAATAAATTCTTCAGTGAAAACACGGTTTTCACAAAACTAATTAAAGAAAAACAAATACATAACTTCTCAAATTTCATGTATTTCTAACATCCGGTTCGATGTGGACCATGTGGTTTTATATGACCGTACACTATGAAGTTATGCTACCGACTGAATATACTATCTTTCAAATGTAATAGATACGTAATATAATAATACGCACCGTGTTAGCTATAATACAATAATACAAGAATATAAATATACGACAATCTGAACATATTTTTGTTGCGTTTTCCCCTTTGATTCCCAAGTCAGTTTCTCCGAAAGTCAGTTCTTTTTGCTTTTCGGCTGTTTTGTTTTGATTTTTCTCTCAACGCGGTCATATCAAAGAAGTAGTAACCCTCTCTTACTACTTCTTTGGTCATATTTCCATACTAAAGAAATATTGTTGTTTTTCTTATAAGCATCATCTTTATAAGAAACAAGTCAATATCTTTTTATCAAAGTGATATTGGTTTTCAGCGATTGGTTCTATTCTATAAGCAACTAGGGGACAGTGCTAAACGAGGAAAAGTTTATTTTTCTTATAAGCATCAATTTTATAAGAACACAATTCATAACTCTTAAACCAATAGATAATAGCGTTTGTCGTTTGGTTCTTTCAAAACAAACATAGGATAGTCTCAAGCTAGAAACATTTATTTTTCTTATAAGCATTAACTTTATAAGAACACAATTCATAACTCTTAAACCAATGATTATTAGCTTTTGGCGATTGGTTCTATAAGCAACTAGGGACTGTGCTAAATCAGGAAAATTTTGTTTTTCTTATAAGCAACAACTTTATAAGAACACAATTCATAATCCTCCAAACAATAGATATTAGCTTTCGGTGATTGCTTCTTTCAAAGCAAACATATGATTATGCTTAAGCTAGAAACATTTATTTTTCTTATAAGCATCAACTTTATAAGAACACAATTCATAACTCTTAAACAATATTTGTTAGCTATTGTTTGATAAATCAAATCTTTGAAAGCCTATTCCAACTTAGAAAAAAATCCTTGTTCTTATAAGATTCTTATAAACTAATTTTAGATTTAGGAAAATTCCCTATTTCTTTCGATAGAGCCGTTGCAGAATGCCGATTTCACTTAGAAAAATAAATAAATTTGTCTCCTTTTAGATGGCTTAAAGTCGAATATTTGAAAGAAAGGCATGTAATTTTTTTGAATATCTTGAACAATCAGTGTCATTCTTCAGAATTTAAAGTTCGAGCGAGAATCACAACTTCAATAATCCCACTCTATTTCATTGGATAATTCAATCAAATATAATGACTTTGCTCGTAGATCGAGCCATGAAAAGGAAAAGGTAGTTTTTCATCATAAATTAATTAGTCCATGTATTGAGAAAAACAACCAATAGAATTTTACTTATAAATTTAACTTTGTAAAAACTACCGTATTTTTCGAATAAACGCCCTGGGCGTCTTTTCAGTTTTAAGACATTCAGGAGGGGTGTTTATTCGAGGGGTGTTAAAGAAAGGGGTGTTAATTAAAAAATTTAAAACCTCCCATTGAGGGGAGGCGTCTTTCTCTTCAGAAAAAAAGCGTGTATTCGAAGGAATACGGTAATTACCGGAAGCTCTATATACCATTCTACCAATTCTCATATTGTGCGCCGTCCATTGTTTACTTTGTAAGAATTAATTACCGAAGGGTATATCACCGTCTATTAAGAGTTATTGATTTGATTCTTGCAAAGTATATGCTTATAAGAAAAATAAATGCATATATCATGCGCTGTTCCTTGTTTACTTTGTAAGGACTAATTACCAAAAGGTATATGACCGTCTATCAAGGGTTATTGCTTTGATTCTTATTAAAGTAGTTGCTTATAAGAAAAATGATAATGCTCATATTATGCGCCATCCCTTATTTACTTTGTAAAAACTAATAACCGAAGGGTATATCACCATCTATCAAGAGTTGTTGCTTTGATTCTTATAAAGTAGTTGCTTATAAGAAAAATAAATATGCTCATATTGTGCGCCGTTCCTTGTTTACGTTGTAAGAACTAATTACCGAAGGGTATATCACCGTCTATCAAGAGTTACTATTGATATGATTCTTACAAAGTATATGCTTATATGAAAAATAAATATGCTCATATTATGCGTTGTTTCTTATTTACTTTGTAAGAACTAATTACCAAAAGGTATATGACCGTCTATCAAGGGTTATTGCTTTGATTCTTATTAAAGTAGTTGCTTATAGTAAAAATAAATATGCTCATATTTTGCCCTGTCCCTTGTTTACTTTGTAAAAACTAAAATCAATAGGTATATCACCGTCTATCAAGAGTTATTGATTTGATTCTTAAAGATGATGCTTACGAGAAAAATAGTCATATCCATTCTAGGCGCTATTCCATGTTTGCTTTGAAAGAACCAATCACCGAAAGCTAAAAGTTAGTGGTTGAAAAGTTATAGATCATTTTCTTATAAAGATGATGCTTAAAAAAATAATTATTTTCATTTAAGGCCATATTCCATGTCTGCTTTAAAAGAACCAATCACCCAATGCTAAAAGTTGTTGGTTCAAAAGTTATGGATATTTTTCTTATAAAGTTGATGCTTATAAGATATTACTTCTTGTATTTGATAGATATTAGCTAAAATACCGAAGTACAAAAAAGGTAAAAGTAATAGTAAAAGCTATCAAGGGGGTACCATTGATTTTGAAGATCGTGTTTTACATATCTGCACAGAAATTTAATTACATATCTGCGCAGCTCGAAATTACATAGTTGCGCAAAATAATTACATATTTGCGCAGAAATTACATATCTGCGCAAAAAATTACATATCTGCGCATAACACAAGTCAAGAAAAGACATTATGAATAAACAAAAAAGATCTTTTCTATGTTTAAAACAAGGACATTTGGTCCAAGCGATTGTCGCTCTAAACACTTGTACACGTGAAAAAAAAGCATTATCCATGAGTGTTGTGGTGTTTTTATCTTACTTTATATAAAATCTTTGCTGTTCTGAAGTGTTCATTACTTTCGAAAATGAAAAAAGAAAGGACGGAGTGCCTCATTCTTCATTCTTTTGAAAGATCGAAGATAAACTACCGATATCATTTTTTGAAGAAATGATTATTTTCTATTTTTGTGTGGCTGAAAACATCATGATATCTCTAACATCCTGGTATTTTTTGTTTTCATAAGGTATAAAAATGTTATCAAAAGGGATCCCAAAGGGATGAATCTGAACTCGAGTCTGAACTCATTGATCTGACTCCCACGTCAGTTCGGTATAGTTGCAAGAAAAACTGGTTGGCATGTCCCCTACTGACTGACTAAATCCTTCCACTGGCCCATTTTCTTTCTGCCGTGAACGCTTTTTCTTTTTACCGAGAACTTTTCTATTTGTCGTGGCTTTTCTTTATTGCTGTGAAAGTTTTCTTTTAGCCGTGAAAGTTTTTTTTTTAGCCGCGAAGGTTTTCTTTTTGCCGCGACTGTTTTCTTTTTTGCCATGGCTTTTCTTTTTTGTCGTGGCAGTTGTGGGCCACCGTATTTACCTACTTTCATGCAAGAAAATCAGAAAAAACAATGACCCAATATTTCACAAAGTCCAAAAAAGATTTTTTTTATCCGTTTTTTGGCTGAAATTCACCCAAAATTTTTTTCCCCGAAAATCGACTCCATCACATTCGAGGGTTTATAGTTATGCATGTTGGTGCAAAAGATCATAACGAATGAAAGAGCCAATCTCGAGAATAACTATAAAGTAATTTGTAATGTGCTTATGAAATAAATATCTAATTTGGCCAATTTTTCTATAAAAACACGTCTACAATCAAGGTCATAATATATTGAGAATTTTGGCTATTTTAACGTTTTTCAAGATTTAAAATTCTGGCGAGAAAGTCGATTTTTGGCTATCTTTTTAATTTAATCGAATATTTCAATTTGGGAGGGGTTGGCAGACTTCCAGGCTATATTCTGAGTCTTATTGGACTATTTTTGAACTTTTGGATCCTGAGATCCTAAGGTCCTAAGTCTTAACCCTATTCAACCTAGGCTTTTAGGGGCGGTTCAGAACTAGGGGGGGGGGCTTTTCCTGTACCACCCCTTAACTTTTGATCTAGTGGGTCTTTTTGGATGAAATTTGGCACACAAGATCCTTGTCATGTAAGGTAACTTTTGAGAAACTTTTTTTTTTTGATGACCTCACTCATCATGCCCAAAGTGAGCAAAAACCGGAAATTTCCTTTGTTCTTATAAATGACTATTGTATTCTAATAAAAGCTTTAGAAAAAAGTTGCCTGGGTTTAAAATGCTTATTTTATCCTAAATATTCAATAAATTACGGTTTAAACGATATATTTGACATTAAAAATAAATTTGTATTGGAAAAGTGTCAATTTTTGTGACACCTTACTGTCAGAAATGTCATCATGCTCAAGGTGTGAAAATCTTTAGGTGTCAAATTTTTTTTTATTTTGAAGCTAAATAAAAGTTAGGAATTTACAGAAAGTTTCAAGGCAAAAGCTCTATTATTTCAGGAGCTATTGACAATAATTTGACCTCCGAACAGAAAGAGCCCCCCCCCCTAGTCCGAATAGGGTTAAGTCTCATGTTAAAACTCAGAGTTAAAACTCTACCCTTCCAACCTACTTTAGAGCACTTACAAATCGATTGTGGTTCAAAAACTTCCCGGTGGATTTCCCTTTTTTCTCAAATATTATGACCTTGATTGTAGCAACCATAATTTCATTTCTGAACACAATTTGACCTTCCATACGGAAACCGAGAAGGGACATCCAAACTTTCTTTTTTTGTCAAATTTTTTTATTTTTTTGCTGACGTTTTTTCTTTTTTTGCCGACTTTTTTCCTTTTTTTGATTTGAAAACATTTTACTTTTTTTTGTCAACTTTTTTTCTTTTTATAAAAATTATTTTTCTTTTTTTTTGCGAACGAAATCAATAGATTTGTACGATGGCTCTGAAAGCGGTTTTATTCTCTTTTTCAAAATTTCTCCGTTCCTTTTAATGAAAAGGAGAAGTGAAATATA
Source organism: Clytia hemisphaerica (assembly GCF_902728285.1). Lineage (NCBI taxonomy): Eukaryota > Metazoa > Cnidaria > Hydrozoa > Leptothecata > Clytiidae > Clytia > Clytia hemisphaerica. The sequence goes on along the minus strand of NW_027104296.1, from coordinate 17,849 downwards.
AAAGGTGAACTTTTTTCTCCTTTTATAACACAAAAGGTGAATTTTCTTCTCCTTTTAAATTTAACACAAAAGGTGAATCTTTTTCTCCTTTTAGATTTAACACAAAAGGTGAATTTTTTTCACTTCACCTTTTGACAAAATGGAAATGGGAATTCTAAGGGAATGCACACGTGTGTGGACAATCATTCGTGTTGAATATGAACAGTACTAGCTAATAGCCAGGCCATGACATGATAACCTTTATTAGGTTTCCCAGAAACAAAACGGACCGCATTTAGAGTGAGGAGGGAAAAATGAAGTAAAGCCGAATGATAGAAGTGAATCTATGAAGTTAGATCGCCGCCAAAATTCGATCCTTCAAGTCGTCCCGTCGTACTAAGTTGTCCCGTCGCACTAGAAGTCCGCAGGTCGCATTAGAAGTTCGCAAGTCGGAATCTTTTGGAAGTCGAAACATTCCAAATTTTAAGTCGAGTCGTTGCCTCAGAAGTTGAATCGTCGCAAATTTCGGCAGTCGACTCATTGCAAAGAGTTGGACTCTAGGCTATTACGAAAAAAAACTTTATTGTTTTGTATATCAAAAATCAAAATTTTGTGGAGATAATGTTATGTTCGTGTGGTGTGCAATGTAAATTAATATTTATATCTTTATCTCCATAATATACCTGATGGATGACATGGACACTTATGAAAACAGTTAAACGTACATGATTGGAACATGTACGAAGTTCCGACGGGTTAACTTCTGATAGGAACCACTAGAAACTTGATTCTCCTTTTGACAAAAGGTGATAATAATTCTCCTTTTGACAAATGGTGAAAATGATTCTCCTTTTGACAAAAGGTGAAAAAAATTCTCCTTTTTACAAAAGGTGAAAAAAATTCTCCTTTTGACAAAAGGTGAAAATAATTCTCCTTTTGAAATTCACTTCTCCTTTTGTTAAACAATAGAACCTATTGTTCATTTTAAAAGGAAAAGAGAATTTGAAATGGAGAGGAAATTCTCTCTCAGAGCCATCGTAGATTTGTTTTATTCTAAATTAATATAGGATTTTCCGAAAAGGAACCAATGAAACTCCTGTTCAGTCATGTTTGCCTATTAAATAAGGGACAGGTGAATTGAATTTCTTTCCCAAAAATCTTGGAAGAAAATTAGAAAAAGGTAAAATTCTAAAGTAAGAAGAAACTGACAGCGCTATAGTGGAAAGCCCACTTTGGAAGTACCCAATTTATGCTTAAACAAAGGATCGAAGGGATGAGTTAATGGGTATTAGGCAGTAAAACATAAATAAAG
>NW_027104296.1:0-16548 GCF_902728285.1 Clytia hemisphaerica | reverse complement strand
TTTGAAGCATTTTCATTAGGTCAAATCAGTTTTGGTGAAATATTCACTTTTTGATAGTCCCGTTTACAGAAATCTAAAATGCCAATATTGAGAAAATTTTAATTTTTTAAGTTTTTGGCTGTTAAATCGAAGAAAGGGATATTTTAACCGGAAAATATGACTTAAGTTTGAAATTAGACCCCAGCAGAGCAGAATTGGCATTTTGATTTTCAAAGACAATTAAGGTCATAATATATGAGGAATTTTGGTTATTTTAACGTTTTTCAAGATTTAAAGTTCTGGCGAGAAAGTCGATTTTTGGCTATCTTTTTAATTTAATCGAATATTTCAATTTGGGAGGGGTTGGGCAGACTTCCAGGCTATATTCTGAGTCTTATTGGACTATTTTTGAACTTTTGGATCCTCAGATCCAAGGCCTAGTCTTAAGTCCATGTTACAACTCAGAGTTAAAACTCTACCCTTCCAACCTACTTTAGAGCACTTACAAATCGATTGTGGTTCAAAAACTTCCCGGTGGATTTCCCTTTTTTCTCAAATATTATGACCTTGATTGTCTTTGAAAATTAAAAATGCCGATTTCTGCTCTGCGGGGTGTCTGAAATTAGGAGAAAACCCCAAAAATTTGAAAAATAACCCTTTTCGACCATTTTGAGCATTTTCATTAGGTCAAAAATCGTTTTTGGTAAATATTTCACTTTTTTGATAAGGGTCCGTTTACAGAAACTAAAAATGCCAATTTGAGAGAATTTCAATTTTTTAAAAGTTTTTGGCTGTTAAATCGAAGAAAGGGATATTTTTAACCGGAAAATATGACTTAAGTTTGAAATTAGACCCCCAGCAGAGCAGAATTTGGCATTTTTGATTTTCAAAGACAATTAAGGTCATAATATATTGAGAATTTTGGTTATTTTAACGTTTTTCAAGATTTAAAGTTCTGGCGAGAAAGTCGATTTTTGGCTATCTTTTTAATTTAATCGAATATTTCAATTTGGGAGGGGTTGGGCAGACTTCCAGGCTATATTCTGAGTCTTATTGGACTATTTTTGAACTTTTGGATCCTCAGATCCTAAGGTCCTAAGTCTTAAGTCTCATGTTAAAACTCAGAGTTAAAACTCTACCCTTCCAACCTACTTTAGAGCACTTACAAATCGATTGTGGTTCAAAAACTTCCCGGTGGATTTCCCTTTTTTCTCAATTATGATTTTGATTGTCTTTGAAAATTAAAAATGCCGATTTCTGCTCTGCGGGGTGTCTGAAATTAGGAGAAAACCCCAAAAATTTGAAAAATAACCCTTTTCCGACCATTTTGAAGCATTTTCATTAGGTCAAAATCAGTTTTTGGTGAAATATTTCACTTTTTGATAAGGTCCCGTTTACAGAAATCTAAAAATGCCAATATTTGAGAAAATTTTCAATTTTTTAAAAGTTTTTGGCTGTTAAATCGAAGAAAGGGATATTTTTAACCGGAAAATATGACTTAAGTTTGAAATTAGACCCCCAGCAGAGCAGATTTGGATTTTGATTTTCAAAGACAATTAAGGTCATAATATATTGAGAATTTTGGTTATTTTTTTTTCAGATTTAAAGTTCTGGCGAGAAAGTCGATTTTTGGCTATCTTTTTAATTTAATCGAATATTTCAATTTGGGAGGGGTTGGCAGACTTCCAGGCTATATTCTGAGTCTTATTGGACTATTTTTGAACTTTTGGATCCTCAGATCCTAAGGTCCTAAGTCTTAAGTCTCATGTTAAAACTCAGAGTTAAAACTCTACCCTTCCAACCTACTTTAGAGCACTTACAAATCGATTGTGGTTCAAAAACTTCCCGGTGGATTTCCCTTTTTTCTCAAATATTATGACCTTGATTGTCTTTGAAAATTAAAAATGCCGATTTCTGCTCTGCGGGGTGTCTGAAATTAGGAGAAAACCCCAAAAATTTGAAAAATAACCCTTTTCCGACCATTTTGAAGCATTTTCATTAGGTCAAAATCAGTTTTTGGTGAAATATTTCACTTTTTGATAAGGTCCCGTTTACAGAAATCTAAAAATGCCAATATTTGAGAAAATTTTCAATTTTTTAAAAGTTTTTGGCTGTTAAATCGAAGAAAGGGATATTTTTAACCGGAAAATATGACTTAAGTTTGAAATTAACCCCAGCAGAGCAGAATTTGGCATTTTTGATTTTCAAAGACAATTAAGGTCATAATATATTGAGAATTTTGGTTATTTTAACGTTTTTCAAGATTTAAAGTTCTGGCGAGAAAGTCGATTTTGGCTATCTTTTAATTAATCGAATATTTCAATTTTGGGAGGGGTTGGGCAGACTTCCAGGCTATATTCTGAGTCTTATTGGACTATTTTTGAACTTTTGGATCCTCAGATCCTAAGGTCCTAAGTCTTAAGTCTCATGTTAAAACTCAGAGTTAAAACTCTACCCTTCCAACCTACTTTAGAGCACTTACAAATCGCTTGTGGTTCAAAAACTTCCCGGTGTATTTCCCTTTTTTCTCAAATATTATGACCTTGATTGTCTTTAAAATAAAAAATGCCGATTCTGCTCTGCGGGGTTGAAATTAGGAGAGAAACCCCAAAAAATTTGAAAATTAACCTTTTCCGACCATTTTGAAGCATTTTCATTAGGTCAAAATCAGTTTTTGGTGAAATATTTCACTTTTTGATAAGGTCCCGTTTACAGAAATCTAAAAATGCCAATAATTGAGAAAATTTTCAATTTTTTAAAAGTTTTTGGCTGTTAAATCGAAGAAAGGGATATTTTTAACCGGAAAATATGCCTTAAGTTTGAAATTAGACCCCAGCAGAGCAGAATTTGATTTTGATTTTCAAACAATTAAGGTCATAATATATTGAGAATTTTGGTTATTTTAACGTTTTTCAAGATTTAAAGTTCTGGCGAGAAAGTCGATTTTTGGCTATCTTTTTAATTTAATCGAATATTTCAATTTGGGAGGGTTGGGCCGACTTCCCGGATATTTTGAGTCTTATTGGACTATTTTGAACTTTTGGATCCTCAGATCCTAGGTCCTAAGTCTTAAGTCTCATGTTAAAACTCAGAGTTAAAACTCTACCCTTCCAACCTACTTTAGAGCACTTACAAATCGATTGTGGTTCAAAAACTTCCCGGTGGATTTCCCTTTTCTCAATATTATGACCTTGATTGTCTTGAAAATTAAAATGCCGATTCTGCTCGCGGGGTGTCTGAAATTAGGAGAAAACCCCAAAAATTTGAAAAATAACCCTTTTCCGACCATTTTGAAGCATTCATTAGGTCAAAATCAGTTTTTGGTGAAATATTTTCACTTTTTGAAGGTCCCTTAAGAAATCTAAAAATGCCAATATTTGAGAAAATTTTCAATTTTTTAAAAGTTTTTGGCTGTTAAATCGAAGAAAGGGATATTTTTAACCGGAAAATATGACTTAAGTTTGAAATTAGACCCCCAGCAGAGCAGAATTTGGCCTTTTGATTTTCAAACAATAAGGTCCTATATTGAGAATTTTGGTTATTTAACGTTTTTCAAGATTTAAGTTCTGGCGAGAAAGTCGATTTTTGGGCTATCTTTTTAATTTAATCGAATATTTCAATTTGGATGGGTTGGGCGACTTCAGGCTATATTCTGAGTCTTATTGGATATTTTTGAAATTTTGGATCCTCAGATCCTAAGGTCCTAAGTTTAAGTCTCATGTTAAACTCAGAGTTAAAACTCTACCCTTCCAACTACTTTAGAGCACTTACAAATCGATTGTGGTTCAAAAACTTCCCGGTGGATTTCCCTTTTTTCTCAAATATTATGACCTTGATTGTCTTTGAAAATTAAAAATGCCGATTTTGCCTCGGGTGTCTGAAATAGGAGAACACCCCAAAATTGAAAAATAACCCTTTCCGACCATTTTGAGGCATTTTCATTAGGTCAAAATCAGTTTTTGGTGAAATATTTCACTTTTTGATAAGGTCCCGTTTACAGAAATCTAAAAATGCCCATATTTGAGAAAATTTTCAATTTTTAAAAGTTTTGGCTGTAAATCGAAGAAAGGGATATTTTTAACCCGGAAAATCTGACTTAAGTTTGAAATTAGCCCCAGCTAGCAGAATTTGCTTTTTGATTTTCAAAGCAATTAAGGTCATACTATTTGAGAATTTTGGTTATTTTAACGTTTTCAAGATTTAATTTCTGGCGAGAAAGTCGATTTTTGGCTATCTTTTTAATTTAATCGAATATTTCAATTGGGAGGGTTGGGCAGACTTCCGGCTATATTCTGAGTCTTATTGGACTATTTTTGAACTTTGGATCCTCAGATCCTAAGGTCCTAAGTCTTAAGTCTCATGTTAAACTCAGGTTAAACTCTACCCTCAACACCTTTAGAGCACTTACAATCGCTTGTGGTTCAAAAACTTCCCGGTGGATTTCCCTTTTTTCTCAAATATTATGACCTTGATTGTCTTTGAAAATTAAAAATGCCGATTTCTGCTCTGCGGGGTGTCTGAAATTAGGAGAAAACCCCAAAAATTTGAAAAATAACCCTTTTCCGACCATTTTGAAGCATTTTCATTAGGTCAAAATCAGTTTTTGGTGAAATATTTCACTTTTTGATAAGGTCCCGTTTACAGAAATCTAAAAATGCCAATATTTGAGAAAATTTTCAATTTTTTAAAAGTTTTTGGCTGTTAAATCGAAGAAAGGGATATTTTTAACCGGAAAATATGACTTAAGTTTGAAATTAGACCCCCAGCAGAGCAGAATTTGGCATTTTTGATTTTCAAAGACAATTAAGGTCATAATATATTGAGAATTTTGGTTATTTTAACGTTTTTCAAGATTTAAAGTTCTGGCGAGAAAGTCGATTTTTGGCTATCTTTTTAATTTAATCGAATATTTCAATTTGGGAGGGGTTGGGCAGACTTCCAGGCTATATTCTGAGTCTTATTGGACTATTTTTGAACTTTTGGATCCTCAGATCCTAAGGTCCTAAGTCTTAAGTCTCATGTTAAAACTCAGAGTTAAAACTCTACCCTTCCAACCTACTTTAGAGCACTTACAAATCGATTGTGGTTCAAAAACTTCCCGGTGGATTTCCCTTTTTTCTCAAATATTATGACCTTGATTGTAACAATTTGATGTTTTGCTTCAAATGAGACAGGGGCATTCTTGAGTCTACCACCGATTCTCAAGATACCATTTTTGTCTAGGAATGGTTTGAATTGATAGAGTTTGCTCTCCTTTTCAACTTCCTGTTTCTTTGTAAGGTCATCGATTTCTTCATCGAATTCTGATAGCTGAACATCCTTGATGACGATAATTGTTGCAGCTTTGATTTCTTCTGGTGTTAGGTAAGGTTTTCCTTTGTCTCGTTTCTTCTTGGAATTCTCACGTTTCCTTTTAGATTCTGCTCGAAGGTTACGGGTATAACGAAGAACCCAAGCCATGTAACGTACAATCTTGTTAAAGTTTGAGTAATCTGTGTAAGGTAACCAGGTTGAATTGTCCTGTCTAATCATTGAAATGAAGGTTTTTCTGATTTCGGTATCATCAGGGTCGATTTCTTCAATCTTCTTGTCCTTCCAAGTTGATTCGTCTGCCATTAAGAATTATGGTCCTTTGAGCCAACTTCGATTTTTGTTTCCCTGAAGTAGTTCTTTTACGCTGAAGACTCCTCTTGTGGTAATGTCACCAGGATTTTCTTCACCATTAACGTGATGCCATTGTGTAGGTTGTGTCACTTCTCGAATTTCTGAGACTCTGTTTGCTACGAAGGTCTTGAAACGATTCCTTTCATTTGTTATGTGTTGGAGGGTCAGTGTCGAGTCACTCCAAAAATGACTGTCCACGATTGGCAAGTCAATTTCTTTGATGATTAATCTGTATGATCGTACTGCAATTGTTGCTGCACTTAATTCCAATCTTGGTAGAGGGACTTGTTTTGTTGGTGCAACTCTTCCTTTGGCTGATACAAAGCTAACGTTGATCGGTTCTGTGGTTGTTCTGAGATAAGCAACTGCACCATAGGCGTTTTCTGATGCATCACCAAAGATATGTAGTTGAATCTTGGATGATAATGGAATGTTGTAGCATCTCTCCAACTTGAACATGTCGATAGTGGATAGGCCAGACTGCCATTTGTTCCACTTTCTTTGAATTTCGTAGTTGACTGGTTCCTCCCAATTTGTACCATCTTTCCATACATCTTGTAGTATCATCTTTGCAGTAGTGGTGAAAGGTGAAAGAAACTCCAGTGGGTCATACAGTGAGCTAACAACGCTAAGGATTCCCCTCTTGGTTGAAGAGGCGTTCACAATGCTTGGCAGGAATGTTAGCACATCTTCTTTGGTATTCCAAGTGAATCCAAGTGCTTTAGTAGAATGATTTTGTCCATCTTCCATCTGAATGTTTACTGAAGGTGATATCAATTCTTCTGGTACATTCTTGAGTAGTTCTGGGTCGTTGCTAACGAACTTTGTTAAGCGGTTTCCGCCCAGCTTTGTGATGTCAATAACTTCTTTGATTAGTTGTTGACCAGTTTCGATGTTTTCTGTAGATTTTAATAAGTCATCCACATAGAACGATTGGAACGCTTGGGTCGAGGTCTTCTAAGTGATCCCTTGCACACCTTTTTAGAGCATAATTGGCACACGTTGGTGAGCATGTTGCACCCATGATATGAACCAACATTTGGTAGGTGTCTGGTTGATCAGGTGAGTCAATATCTTCTTTCCAAAGGAACCTCAATGATTGTGTCCTCTTGGTTAACTTTCACTTGATTGAACTTTCCTTCAATGTCTGCGGAAAGTGCAAAGTGGTGTGTTCTGAATCTCATCAGTACTCCATGCATATTGTTAAGCAGGTCTGGTCCAGTGTATAGAGCATCGTTTAAGCTTGTTCCTTGAAACTTTGCAGCTGCATCAAACACAAGACGAATTTTGCCTGGTTTGTTTGGGTTGAAAACGCCATAATGGGGCAGATACCATGTTCTTGGGTGTTCGGTAGCCGCCTCTTCTGACGTCATCTTTCTTGCATAACCAATCTCAAGATATTTGGTCATACTTTGGTCGTAAAGCTTCCGAAGGTTTGGTTCTCTTCCTAGTTTGTTTTGAAGTTGGTGGAATCTTTTCTCGGCCACAGTACGGTTGTTTGGAAGTGTTACATCTTTCTTCCAAAGCATTGGTACTTGATACTTTCCATCAGCGAGAACAGTTTCCGATTCAAGCTTTTCGTGACACTGTTTATCCTCTATGGATAGGGCTTCGTCACGGTCTGATGGGTTTGTAATAAAGTCTTGATCCCATATTCTTTGTACACAGTGATGGAGATCAGCTTCTGGTTTGATAACAATTCTGTTCATTGATACCGTCTCTGGTTGTACACTGGCACCGAAGAGGGTCCATCCAAAGATTGTCTTGATAGCAAGTGGTTCGGAATTTTCTCCTTCCTTGACTTCCAAGGGTATGTGGACGGATGGAACGTTTGCTCCTATGAGAATTCCAATTTCTTCATAAAGAGCGTTGTGTAGTTTTATGCCTTTCTCCTCCTTCATCTTTTTCATCATTGTTAAAGGATATTGCTGCTTTGGCATGTGAAAGCTTGATTTTGGCACAATATAGCAGTGGTCGATGTTGACACCAATTCCATCGTCTCTGTTTTCGACACGTATTGACGTTTCTTTGACTTTAGTTTTTGTTCCAATGTCATTGATTGTTGTTATGGTAATCTTCTTGTCCTTTTTCTTCAGTTTGAGTTTCTTGGCAACGTCATCTCTGACCAAAGTGCTTTGACTGTCCAAAAGTGCGTAGGTAGTGATAGATGAAGAATCCAGTCCTTGAAGCTTTACTGGAACGACAGATAGATACACTGTACCAGATGGTTCAACAACTTGAGTGTTTCCTGAGAACGATTCTTTTACATGTTCAGTGAAGTATTCATGCAGCGTGGTATGATGACGTTCATCGCAACCAGCGTTAAAACAATTGTTCTTTGATTTGCATTTTGAAGTAAAGTGATCCTTCTTCAAGCAGTTGTAGCAAAGATTCAACTTCTTTGTCATTTCAAAGCGTTCTGGTTGATCCAGTGATACGTATTTTGGACATTTGTGAATTTGATGCTCATCCTTGCATAAGTAGCATTTGTTGCTTGACTTGTTGTCGTTGAATTTTGTTTTTGTTCCTTGTTGTCCTGTTGGTTTTCCATCTCCAATTTTGCCGGACCAATTTGATCAATGGCCATTGTCATGTGATTGATTTTGCTTCCCTTGTCCTTGTCCATTTCTTGAATCTCTTTGATCTTTATGGTCCCTGTGATCTTTTCTATCGTCATTCTTTCTTGGTAGATAAGAGTCTTTGGATGCAAGAATCCTTTCTTGAAGCCAGGCTTCCAAGTGGGTGAGATTTGGTTCACAGGATCTTCTCAGGGTAAGACAATAATCAGCCCATTTATGTAGCAGGTACTGCGGAAGTTTGGTGCGGGCTTGTCGGAGTATGTCTGTGCTGTATAGGTCGGAAACATAGTTTAGTTTTCGTAGCGTCACCAAGCAATCACTCGGTGAGCGAAGTTTGATCTCTGTTGCCAATTGATTTATAGTCGACAATCTTTGTGATGACGGACTCTGCAATTCTTGATCGTTGACCAAACATGTACTTTATTCTTCTGAGTGCAAGGACGTAGCCTTCATGGTCATTTCTGAAGCCTTGGATCGACCTCTTGACTTCCCCTCGTACAGCTTGATGTAGATAGATGCATTTCTGAAGCGTGGCCAAATATCCTTGGTTGTGGACAAGATCTCTAAAACTGGTTATGAATTCTACGTAGCTTGATGGAGTGCCATCAAACCATGGTATTCTGATCCTTGGTAGACCTTGCTGTACAAACCATGTGGCGAGTGTATCTTCCATTTTGCTACCAGCCAGTTGATACAGTGGTTTGTTGATGTCGAGCTCATCTATCCAGATTTCCTCAATCAAGTTGATTCGTTTGGTTATTGAGCCGTTCTTTCTTTCTCGTTTTCGGCGAAGACTCGCTATCTTCAGATCCACAGACATCTGGTCTCCAGTTTCACTAGTGACAGACATTGTTTGGTGGTTGAATGTGAGCAGTTGAATTTGTCAGCAACGGTGACTTGACAACTCGAAGTTGAAAGTGTGAATAGAGCCTTCCAACAAGCTCTCTGTTGATGTGTTGACTTGGCAACTAGAGTCGAAGCGGTTGTACCGACGTGCAAGCAGCGTTCTGTGCCAAGGTAACGTAAGCTTGACTCGAACTGAAAACACCAGATTGTTTCCAGTTGTTGACTTGACAGCTCGAAGTTGAAGGTGTGTACAGAGCCTTACCAATAAAGCTCAGTTGAGGTTGACGACGTGACGTTTGAGAGACAGCGTCGAAGCAGTTGATGTCGACGACGTGACTTTTGAAAGACAGCGTCGAAACAGTTGAGTTGAACACTTCACAAACAAAGTTAAAGTGTGAAAAGAGCCTTACCAACGAAGCTCAGTTGATGTCGACGACGGGACTTTTGAAAGACAGCGTCGAAGCAGTTGAGTTGAACACTTCACAAACAAAGTTAAAGTGTGAAAAGAGCCTTACCAACGAAGCTCAGTTGATGTTGACGACGTGACTTTTGATAGACAGCGTCGAAGCAGTTGAGTTGACGACGTGACTTGTGACAGACAGCGTCGAAGCAGATGAGTTGAACACTTCACAAAACAAAGTTGAAAGTGTGAACAGAGCCTTACCAACGAAGCTCAGTTGATGTTGACGACGTGACTTTTGATAGACAGCGTCGAAGCAGTTGAGTTGACGACGTGACTTTTGAAAGACAGCGTCGAAGCAGATGAGTTGAACACTTCACAAACAAAGTTAAAGTGTGAAAAGAGCCTTACCAACGAAGCTCAGTTGATGTCGACGACGTGACTTTTGAAAGACAGCGTCGAAGCAGTTGAGTTGAACACTTCACAAACAAAGTTAAAGTGTGAAAAGAGCCTTACCAACGAAGCTCAGTTGATGTCGACGACGGGACTTTTGAAAGACAGCGTCGAAGCAGTTGAGTTGAACACTTCACAAACAAAGTTAAAGTGTGAAAAGAGCCTTACCAACGAAGCTCAGTTGATGTCGACGACGTGACTTTTGAAAGACAGCGTCGAAGCAGTTGAGTTGACGACGTGACTTGTGACAGACAGCGTCGAAGCAGATGAGTTGAACACTTCACAAACAAAGTTGAAAGTGTGAACAGAGCCTTACCAACGAAGCTCAGTTGAGTTGACGACGTGACTTTTGAAAGACAGCGTCGAAGCAGTTGAGTTGAACACTTCACAAACAAAGTTAAAAGTGTGAAAAGAGCCTTACCAACGAAGCTCAGTTGATGTCGACGACGTGACCTTTGAAAGACAGCGTCGAAGCAGTTGAGTTGACGACGTGACTTGTGACAGACAGCGTCGAAGCAGATGAGTTGAACACTTCACAAACAAAGTTGAAAGTGTGAACAGAGCCTTACCAACGAAGCTCAGTTGAGGTTGACGACGTGACTTTTGAGAGACAGCGTCGAAGCAGTTGAGTTGAACACTTCACAAACAAAGTTAAAGTGTGAAAAGAGCCTTACCAACGAAGCTCAGTTGAGTTGACGACGTGACTTTTGAAAGACAGCGTCGAAGCAGTTGAGTTGAACACTTCACAAACAAAGTTAAAGTGTGAAAAGAGCCTTACCAACGAAGCTCAGTTGATGTCGACGATGTGACTTTTGAAAGACAGCGTCGAAGCAGTTGAGTTGACGACGTGACTTGTGACAGACAGCGTCGAAGCAGATGAGTTGAACACTTCACAAAAAAAGTTTGAAAGTGTGAACAGAGCCTTACCAACGAAGCTCAGTTGAGTTGACGACGTGACTTTTGAAAGACAGCGTCGAAGCAGTTGAGTTGAACACTTCACAAACAAAGTTAAAGTGTGAAAAGAGCCTTACCAACGAAGCTCAGTTGATGTCGACGACGTGACCTTTTGAAAGACAGCGTCGAAGCAGTTGAGTTGACGACGTGACTTGTGACAGACAGCGTCGAAGCAGATGAGTTGAACACTTCACAAACAAAGTTGAAAGTGTGAACAGAGCCTTACCAACGAAGCTCAGTTGAGTTGACGACGTGACTTTTGAAAGACAGCGTCGAAGCAGTTGAGTTGAACACTTCACAAACAAAGTTAAAGTGTGAAAAGAGCCTTACCAACGAAGCTCAGTTGATGTCGACGACGTGACTTTTGAAAGACAGCGTCGAAGCAGTTGAGTTGACGACGTGACTTGTGACAGACAGCGTCGAAGCAGATGAGTTGAACACTTCACAAACAAAGTTGAAAGTGTGAACAGAGCCTTACCAACGAAGGCTCAGTTGAGTTGACGACGTGACTTTTGAAAGACAGCGTCGAAGCAGTTGAGTTGAACACTTCACAAACAAAGTTAAAGTGTGAAAAGAGCCTTACCAACGAAGCTCAGTTGATGTCGACGACGTGACTTTTGAAAGACAGCGTCGAAGCAGTTGAGTTGACGACGTGACTTGTGACAGACAGCGTCGAAGCAGATGAGTTGAACACTTCACAAACAAAGTTGAAAGTGTGAACAGAGCCTTACCAACGAAGCTCAGTTGAGGTTGACGACGTGACGTTTGAGAGACAGCGTCGAAGCAGTTGAGTTTTTGCAGTTAGAGTCGAAGCAGTTGTACCGACGTGCAAGTAGCGGTCTGTACCAAGGTAGCGTGGCTTGACTCAAACTGAAAACACCAGGTTGTCCTCAGTCGCAAAACTTGAAGCAGATTTCAAAGGAATTCGGATGTAGATAGAGTCTCACTGTTGCAATCGAAGTCTTTGCGGATAGAGTCGAAGCAGTTGTACCGACATGCAAGCAGCGGTCTGTACCAAGGTAGCGTGGCTTGACTCGAATCCAACCAATCTCCGTTGACCAGCCAGCAATCCCCTCGATCCACCCGCCAGCAATCTCCATCGATCCACCCGCCAGCAATCTCCATCGATCCAAACACCAGATATCACCATTGATCCAACAACCAGATCTCCATTGATCCAAACCAAGAGTCGAAGCAGTTGTCCCAACGTGCAAGCAGCGGTCTGGACCAAGATAACGTGGCTTGACTCGAACCAACCAAAGAATAAGAAAATATGATCTTACTCTTTAATAAGAAAGCAGCATTCTTCTTTCATCATTATGCAGCTACTAATTTTGAAATCTTTATGTAGAGAATGAGTGTTGTGAGGTTGTTCAATGATTTGATATAAGTTCTGTTAAAAAACCATTTCAAATTGTGGCGTGAGCTACCCTCGCAACCTTCTCTGATTAAATGAAAATTTCCACAGCTTTTATAGCATATCAACATGTCAAAATATCTAACAATGTTTTTATACAAATCATACAAAGGAAATAGGAGGGATTTCTAGATAAGCTAGAAATCCCTAATGACTAGATAAATTACAAACAAATTATTGTAAGTCATTTGGGAATTAATACGTGTATCAAATAAACTATTCATTTTAAATGTAAACAAAATTCCGCATGTCATTTGGGAAAATGACGTCAGTTCAGCAGCAATTAAACACAAAGAAAAGCTTCTTTGGTGGAGCGTGCGTCGAAGTCAGTAATAACACAAGATGTTTTACAATAGGTGCAATTGCATTATGGGCATGAAATCCCAGTGCCGTAGCGTCCAACCCCAGATGCTGGGAACCACGGACGTTAAATCGTGCAGTAAGTAAGTAGCAACTGGGGGGGGGGGGCAAGGGGGTTATGCCCCCCCCCCCAATAATTTTTTCAAAAATTGTTATTTTGCAAAATGCAACGTTTTTCTTGTTTTTTCTTGAAAGCATCTTGTTTTGAGTGCATTTTCAAGCAATCTAGAGCTTAAATTTTCAAAATTTCCCCCCTCGGGCCAAACCATGATTGGCCCTCGCGGTGTTACTAAACTTCAGCCCCCCCAATAAGAAAATGGTTCCTATGACACTGAATCCTGAAAAATACAAATATTGTTTTGGGGAATGGATTTCTAGCAACTATTTGATCAATTGAATCAAGGTTCAGCATTTGAATTGCAATTTCACAGTTTCAGTAAGTTATGAGCAAGGGGTCAATGTTTGTAGGTTTTAAGGTGTATTAGTGCATGTTTTAAGGTGGAGTCTCTGCTAAATCGCGTGCCGCGCGTGCCAGCGTGCTATGCGTGCCAGCGTGCGTACGTGCCATGCGTGTCTTCGTGCCTTGGCGTGCCAGCGTGCCAACGTGCTTTGGCGTGCCAACGTGCCTTGGCGTGCCATTCAAATTTGGCGTGCCATTCAAATTTTGGCGTGCCATCCGAATTTCGGCGTGCTCGTGCTATCCGAATTTTTACCGAAATTTCGGTAAAGCTTGGGGGAGAAGATGACATAACTTGGACATAACTTATTTTATGTAATGACACTTAAATTATGTAAATAATGACATTATCACAAAATATGAGGTGTATACACCAATTTACAACAAGATGTTTTCTCATGCTCAATAGGATATAGATTATCATGCCATGAAAACATTAAATGCTCCAAGAGAGCTGTTTTAGAGATATGAAAATAGTAGTACTTTTATTATTATTTTATTATTATCATTTTTATATGAACAGAGCATTACATAGGGGGGGGGGGTTTGTAGGGGTTCGAAATACCGTTTTCCCATCAAATTTTTGCTGAATCCCGGAATCCCAAAAATTGAAAAAATAATAACACCGTCACACCGGCTTGTACAGGGCAAAAATGTGCCTAAATACCGTCACCGTCTGATTTTAAAATACCGTTTTCCCGTCTCTTTTTTCGTCAAATCCCGTAATACCGTACTAAAAAAGGGCCAATCCCGTCACACCGTAAAAGTACGAACCCCCCCCCCCCTACATAGACTAGCAAGCGTCTTTCTTTCTTTGGACACAGGAACGCGGGAGTAGTGCTTATAATAAAGAGTTCTTATAAAAAATAGAAATTGCCGCGAGAGAGTGGTTTGGAAAGACAGACTAGTTCCAAGTGGTGCAATACGGGATTTTGCTTCAATCTAAGCTCAGGTAACGTTCCCTCGAAAAAGATAATATCAAAACCTGGGATATAAACTTTAGGATGATACAAACATAAAATAAGTGACTAGAGATAACTGCATAATATCAACACTACCCAAAAAAAGGTATTTCTAAACACTTCGTTACAATACTGACCAAGACCAGGACCTATTTTGACATCAAAAGATATTGATTTCCTTCATGAACAGAGGAATGATATCAGGTTAGAATAAAGTCAGATAGACACTCAGATTATGAATAGCTCAGTTGATTAGGCTTGCACGATCTTACGAGGAAAGGTAAATTACGGTACATGTTCAAGATATGATGGCTGCAACTGAGATTCCCTGGGGGTGAGTAATCATTAAGAACCTTGGCTCGATTATCAAGGCACTGTAGATACCAGTCACCATGACTCAGGGATGAGATGTATGGTGGTCGTCTAAAATAGTCATTACTGAAAGCAGCCATATAACAGTTATCAACAAACTGCATGATTAACGTAAGATACACCCTTGCATGTGTAAATTATTTTGAAAAAAATAAAGCAGTAATCTTTGGTGTGAAAATAGTTATGCAAGTGTTGTGTTAAACTTAATCGTGTCAGCTTTTCGTGTTTCAAAGTGCATATTACAAAGTGCGGCAGTTATTATAAATGTGGCGTTTTTTACAAAGTACTTTGGTACACGGCTCCTCGTGCAAAGCTAGAAAAGTGAAAAACGAAAATTATTTTCAAAGGGCATTCCTTGAAAGTGAGCATTGAGGATGTTTACAAAGTTCATCAACAAAAACAGGAGGCCAAACAATATCGATATTTCCGCGTAGTCAAGAACAAATTTTGTGAATAGTGTCATAAATATATTACAGTATTTGCTCATATTATAGAAAATCTCGCCTTATAGTCATTTAAATGTCATCTGGATGTGGCTTTCTATAACCCTCCTTAAAATACTTTAATCGATCCCCCAAAAAATCATTTCAATTTATTGTTCTAGATAATTCTCAGAAAAGGTTTTCAATTATTTTTCAGTCGTTTAGATTCATTACTATCATGCATAATTAACATTCACCACTGAGATGATAGTGTGAAACTGTCAAATAGTGACGAACTGTCAAACTTTTGCCACTTATATTGAAGATGAAATATCGAACTACATCTCGAAGTCATTTGTTCCTCTCCATTGTTTCTTACTTGAAATTGCGTTGAGAAAATAGTTTGTTTTGCTATTTTTTTAATCATTTGATTAATTCTTAAACCAACCAAGAGAAGTACTATGTAACGTGATCAAAAACTGAGCAAAATAGTCGGCAATATTGATAAATGTTTTCGTTTTTATAAGATCAAACTATATAAGAACACAAGGTTTCGATGGCCGGATTGTTAAGAACAAGTTAAGAACATTTTAAGGCTTTGCGGACTCGAAAACACTCGATTCTTTAGAAAAATCGGTCATTATGGTCACAAAATGGAGAAAAGGAACATTTTAAAAATATTTTTATGTTTAAAACCCAAAAAGTTAAGAAGAAGGCTTCAAAAACTTTGGATGTTCTTATAAAAAAACGTGGATATCTCGACTTCCTCATCATGTTAAACTTAATCGTAAACATCCTCGTTTTACTCTAAGGATATTCGGTGAAAAACGTCAAAGAGCTTGGAAATTTAAACTTAATATCTTTCTTGGAATATTATCTATTGAAGGTTGCAAAGAGTAAAGGAAATCCGCAAATTTCTGCATATTTCTTTTTTTATTAGAACGTCTAAATTCTAAATGAAATTTAATTTAATTTAAATCAATTTTATTGGTCAGCCTAAGCTGAGCATTCAAATAGGTAAAATTTTCTTCCACTTCCTCCAGTTCCATAAGACGGCAAAAAAAAAATCCGATTTTCCGATCTCACTTTGATTTCTAAACTTTCTTCCGATCGATCGTGCCAACGTGCCTTGGCATGCCAACGTGCCTTGGCGTGCCATTAAAATTTGGCGTGTCATTGAAATTTTGGCGTGCCGATCCGAATTTCGGCGTACTCGTGCTATCCGAATTTTTACCGAAATTTCGGTAAAGGGGGAGAAGATAACATAACTTGGACATATATTATTTTATGTAATGACACTTAAATTATGTAAATAATGGCATTATCACAAAATATGAGGTGTATACACCAATTTACAACAAGATGCTTTCTCATGCTCAATAGGATATAGATTATCATGCCATGAAAACATTAAATGCTCCAAGAGAGCTGTTTTAGAGATATGAAAATAGTAGTACTTTTATTATCATTTTATTATTTTCATTTTTATATGAACAGAGCATTACATAGACTAGCAAACGTCTGTCTTTCTTTGGACACATGAACGCAGGAGTAGTGCTTATAATAAAGAGTTCTTGTAAAAAAATAGAAATTGCCCTGGGAGAGTGGTTTGATAGACTAGTTCCAAGTGGTGCAATACGGGATTTTGCTTCAATCTAAGCTCAGGCAACCTTCCCTCGAAAA
>NW_027104295.1:110078-156972 GCF_902728285.1 Clytia hemisphaerica | reverse complement strand
CCTAAATATAGAATAGTGATTGAATGTGGCTATAACATCCCCAAAAATTTGAGGTTAGCTCAATCATGACTTTCCCAAGGGTGGAGGGAACAACGCTTTTTTTACATTAGATCATACATATTTTATCGCACATACGCTCAATGTTGTCAGTTGCATTCATGTCTTACTATCATATCTTAAAAACCTGAAATTAATGATCATTTTCTAATACTTCCTTTAATTGTCCAAAATTACACAATTAACGGTCCTTTTGAAAAAATATTAAACTTAAAAAATATTGAAATTTTGGTGAAATCTTCTGGACTTGGTCTTGATAATGCGTTCCTAAATGATAGAATAGTGATTGAATGTGGCTATAACATCCCCAATGATTTGAGGTTAGCTCGATCATGACTTTCCCAAGGGTTGAGGAAACAACGCTTTTTTTAATACTTCCTATAATCGTCCAAAATTACAAATTCTTTAACTTAAAAAGTATCAAACCTTTTTTGTAAACTGGTGGATTTGGTTTTAATAATGTGTTCCTAGATTATAGAATAGAGATTGAATGTGGCTATAACATCCCCAATGATTTGGTACATTCCGTGTGCACACAATCGCCACTTTAGCAACTGCTAAAAACACGTACTATATGATGCATAATTAGATTTCTAAGAAAGACAACGGAATCAAAACACTCAAAATAGAATTAATCAAAAACTAACCAGGTAAATGACTTACTCAATATAATATTTTTGTGAATGAAAGTTGGAATGGATTAGAACAAGCATCTTGTTGAAAATACAAAGCCTAAGTCGTTTGCGAAAGTTTTGAGTATTGGCTTAAACTTTACGATGTTATCATCAATTTAAGCCTTCCAATGCTTCTATAATTTAAAGTAATAACGGGTGTGATTAACCTAATCTCTCTAGACGCTTCCACTGATCTTTAGTATTATGAAACTATATTTTATTCTAATCTTTACTTTTATTTATTATGTAAAATGTTTCCCCCGCGTCAAGCACTCTCTTGTTGAAGAAAATATAAGGGGGGGTTTCAGGGGGTACCCGATTCCACAATTCTGCCAATTTTTTCTCCAATTTCCGTCAAACCGTCTTAAATTGAACCAAAATTCCGTCACCGAAAATTCCATTGAAATTCAATATTTTTGTCGAAAATTGTGCAAATTTTGAATATCTTTTACCAATTCCGAAATTCCGCAAATTTTTTTGCTAAATTCCGTTTTTTCCGCACTAAAATTTTCTAATTTTCCGTCTCCGTCAGAGAACCCAATTTCTGTAATTCCGTCTAAATTTTCACCAAATTCCGCCACTCCGTCCGAAAAAAGGGCCAATTCCGCTCCTCCGCCAACCGTGAACCCCTCCCCATATAAGCAACTTAAGATGAAACTATATTTTACCAGGTTTACCATTGGAAGGAAAAGAATCTACTAGCAACCCTCATACTATTGCGTCCCCGAAACCCTCTGATTCAATTTATCGAGAAAAGAAAGAAATACATTTATTAACTTATGGAATACCTCGTGGAAACAGTCAACGACATAATAGAGTCAGATCCACAGATGGAAATATATTGTTTATTGAGGTCTAAGCAGGCCCTAAAGATGATCTTGGCTTCATTCTTCGCCAGAAACACACGAGGTGTCATAAAGCCATCAAGATTGCATACTGGTGAAAGCTATGATGATGATTCTAACCCATCAAAAGCTACATCCCCCCTAAATTGATCGCGCTCATTGTTAGTTAAAAAAAAACAACGAGTCATTGCTATCGACTTGACCGAGTCAGTATCAATTTTATTGATTTTCAATTGCATCAACCGTACAAAATAAACGATCGCCTTGGAGAAGAATGGGGTCCATTAAAAAAGATGACCAAAATAAGGAAATCGATATAACCAGACAAAATGACGAGCAACTTTTTCAGCGCTAATTTAGAGTCTGTGCTCTTTCACGAATCAGTTTCATGGATACTAACATATGCAATGGAGACGTATCTTACAAAATGATGCTTAGAGTAGCACTGAAAAAATTCTGAACTTTACAACGAAATACCTTGTGTGATATTAATCTATTTAGAGAACAACGCCTTTTGCTTTACTGGTCACTGCTGGTGAAGTAAAAACAATTTGTCCACAAAGGATCCTATCCTATCCTATGGAAGCCCAACATGCCAAATAAAGACGTTGTAGGTCAAACTAAACCAAACCTACATCGATCAATTGAAGAACTTTACAGGTTAATGCAAGAAAGACCTTCTTAATGCAATGGAACAGTAAAATAATGAAACAAGCGTTCCATTGCAAGCCTTGCTCGACCTTGTAAAGCTCATACGAACACGTGGAAGCTTTCTCTTAGCAAAGACATCAGCAATCTCTCTAATCGGTCAAAATGTGTAGAAAGCTCAAAAAGTTGCAGGTAATATTTTTATCTTTGAAAAATTACCCTTCTTCCACAGGTAAATGGTCGGTTGAAGTACGACTCAAGACAATTATAATTAAATTGTTTTGGAAGTCACGCTATTTGTCAGATTCATTTGTTTACATTATGTAATATCTGTATATATGTGAAGAAATAAGAATTTCTGTCCAACTATATTCACTCAGGAGATTTGGGTGGCAGAGCAGCATATGCATTTCGTCCTTATTAGGACTCGTCAGCACTGCATACTGCACCCTGGCTGGCTAGATCGATTTAGACAGCATCTCTAAACCACAAAATCACTTGTGGTTCAAACTGAGAGAAATAATATATATGTATATGTATATCTGTTTGTTTAGTATTTTTCCTATGTGTGCATGGAGTATTTTAATTTCTATTATAATATTCTCAGCCAGGGACGGATTATTGGTTTATTTTTTAACTCTAGGAGTTAAAAGCTTTTTTTCGTGAATTTAGACGATACTTCGAAATTATGTTCAACACGTTATTCGAATGCCCGTACACCGTTCAGTCAAATTGCTTGCCTTCAATTGTGATAAGTACACGTGTGGACTGTCTTTGGATGAGCTGTGCATAAACCAGGCACTTGCAAGGAAATGAATCTGGTTGATAAGTTATTTTGATGATTGGAGTGTCTAGTACTCCCCTATATTACTAGTAACAGTATTTTGGTAAAATTTATGTCGTAAAGGTGTTTATGGAGCTTAATAGCGCTTCGTAATCGGCGGTCTAAATTTAACAATGTCGATTTATGATTTTCTTGAAAAGGGTCGACGTTTCGGGGGGGCGTACGGGATATCGGTACATCGGTATTGGCCTTTTTTTAGATCGGTAAATCGGTATTAGAGGAAAAAATTGATCGGTAATCGGTATTTTAAGACCATCTCGGTATCGGTAAAAGACCCTTTTTTATGTCGGTATTTCGGTACTTTTGGTCAACTATCGGTATCGACCACCTCCTTATCATAAGCCATTGCGCTCCAAAACCAATTTTGGTGGAATAAATTTTAAAATCTTGCAATTTTTTTCGCTCGCTTCGCTCGCAATACACAGCTTCTGTTCACCAATTTGGTGAATACACAATATTTAAAACAAAATATCTCAATTTTTTGCTCGCTTCGCTTGCACTAGCCTCTTCGAATTATTCTTGATAAGTATCAAATTCTCATCGCTTTTTTAGGGTTTATGCTATATGGTTGCGGATGACTTTCAAAAATTTTCCATATGGCCAAAGCCTCCTTTTCCATGTGAATATATGAACGATATGTTCTAAGCATTCACACGTAAATTAGTACAAATTAAGGAACACTCGGGGACGCCAATTTTAAGAATCATGGCTGCAATTTTGATAAGGCAAGAGTCTCAGCCAAGGGTCTGCTTGACGCATTTTCCTGCTGTGAATACAGTTGACGCTCTCTAAATGATCCTTTTTGGCGTTTTGGCAGGGGGCCACGCCTCCCCAAGTGGAGTTTTGAACGCCCAACTCTTAAAATTACCCTAAAATGCGCTTTAAATTGCACCCAAAGACCAGAAATAACTTGAAAAATCATGAATTTTTTTGTGCTCCCTTCCCTCACAATTAAGTTATAAGACAATTTTTGAAGGGAGATCTAACTGCGCCCCACGACCAATTTGGTGAAAACAATATTCTAAACAAAAACTCACAATTTTCTTCTTGCTTCATTTGCACGCACTAGCTTCCTTCAATTTTTTGATCTACAATCGTGGTCAAAACTGATGTCCAATAACTTATTTCTACCGACAAGTCCCCCCTCTCCCCCCAAAATCAATGTTGGAGTTGAATTTTTGCACCTTCACAAGACTCAACATCAACACTGATATTGGGGGGAGGGGGTGGACAAACAGTTCTGTCCAGGATTGTAGAGATAGTATTAAATTTATATCTTTATCCGTTACTTTCTACTATTCGACATTCTATCACTCGATAAGCTCCCATTTTCGATGAAAGTTCGAGGTTCCGTTCTCTTATTCAATTTTTAGCATCTTGCTAAACTTTTGGTCAAATTTAAGCTCTGTTTTGGAAAAAATTTTGGCTCGCGTCAAAGAGAGTTAACTTTTTCCACTGACTAATAGAGAAGCATGACCATGGTTGTGTTTTTTTGTTCTTTTTTTGTCAAAAATTTTGTTCAATGTCATTATACTGTAATTGGCTTTACTCAATCCATCTCGATGAGCAATGTCGCAATTTTTTCTTGCTCGCTTCGCTCGCATTTCCTAAATGTTTCTAAAATGACCTGAATTTTACCTTCAATTTTTGGTATGCGAATGCAACCAAAAAATGGGCGCCAGAATAAGCATACAAGACGCCTTAAGCCAAAATTCTACTTTTGCCTGCCCATCCTTGATCTACCCACCACGCTACTGTTTGGTAATCGTCATAGAGACTTTGGATGGTGACTAACCCAACCTTTATCGTCCACACATACCCAGCACCCATATTTGCCTAAGTACCCCCTCCGGGAGATAAGTACCTGAAAAATTGGGAAAAATTGATTGGTATCGGTATTTGAACGAAAAATTTATCGGTATATCGGTAATTGAGAGAAAAAGTGATCGGTATATCGGTATTACGAAGGCCAGTACGCCCCCCACGTTTCGGTGCAACACTCACTCATTTAGTAACTCAAATTTTGAGGCGAAAACTTCGATTCTTCAACAAGGTTTTGCTTTCTTTATCTTTTATACATCTTGATTATTGGCTGAAATTTTGCATTTTATTTGAAGTTGATTCTTGTCTTATTGTTGCGGTACGTTTGAATGGACGAAAGAACTTGGCATCAAAAGGTTTCAAACTCCATTTCAGACCTCTGTCATATGATGTGATAGAATACCTTTTGGATGTGCTTGCTCGATCAGGATATAGTAGAGCAACGCACATACATGTCTTTTTTAATGATCATGCATACTCAATTTGGTTCTTGGGTTCAGCAAGTGTTCTAAGATGTTTCTGATCTGATAGAACACTTTTTCGGTGGGGTTGCCACTTCTCTGTAGATAGGCCTAATCAAAGCACACCCAAGGGGGGGCAACACACATACACGTTTTTAATCTATATCGTACATCCCTAAATTTTACACTTTAGTTAAAGGATGTTTTAACATGTCATCTGATTTCATAAAACACTTTTTGGGTGTGGTTGCAACTTCCCCAATGATTTAAGGTCAGTCTAATCAAAGCCCGCCCAAAGGGGGGGGGCAATGCACATACACATTTTTATTAGAAATCATGTATCCCTTAATCTGATGACGTGGCTCAACAGTTGTTCTAATATGTCATCGAATGTGAAAGAACACTTTTTGGGTGTGGTTATCACTTCCTCAATGATTTAAGTTCAGTCTAATCAAAGCCTGCTCAAAGGGGGACAACGCACATACACGTTTTTATTAAAGATCATACATCCCTCAATTATGGTGCTTGGGCTCAAAAAGTGGTCCTAAGATGTCATTTGAATGGATAGAACGCATTTTGGGTGTGGTTGCCACCTTCTCCGTAGAACCTTCATGTCGTAGATTTAAGATAGGCCTAATCAAAGCACACCCAAGGGGGGGCAACACAAATACACGTTTTTATTTTATATCGTACATCCCTAAATTTTACACTTTAGTTAAAGGATGTTTTAACATGTCATCTGATTTCATAGAACACTTTTTGGTTGTGGTTGCAACTTCCCCAATGAGTTAACGTCAGTCCAATCAAATCCCGCCCAAAGGGGGGGGACAACGCACATACACATTTTTATCAGAGATCATATACACCCGTTAATCCGGTGCTTGGGTTCAACAGTTGTTCTTTGATGTTATCTGATCCAATAGAACACTTCTTGGGTGTGGTTGCCACTCCTGAATGATTCAAGCTCAGTCTAAATAAAGCTCGCCCAAAGGGGGACAACGCACGTACAGGTTTTTGTTTGAGATTAAGTATATCTCAATTATGGTGCTTGGGCTCAACAGTTGTTCTAATATGTCATCAAATGGGAAAGAACACTTCTCGGGTGTGGTTGCCACTTCCTCAATGATTTAAGCTCAGTCTAATCAAAGCCTGCTCAAAGTGAGACAACGCACATACATGTTTTTATTAAAGTTCATACATCCCTCAATTATGGTGCTTGGACTCAAAAAGTGTTCTAAGATGTCATTTGAATGGATAGAACGCATTTTGGGTGTGGTTGCCACCTTCTCCGTAGAACCTTCATGTCGTAGATTTAAGATAGGCCTAATCAAAGCACACCCAAGGGGGGAACAACACACATACACGTTTTTATTCTTTATCGCACATCCCTGAATTTTACATTTGAGTTAAACGGTGTTCTAACATGTCATCTAATTTGATAGAACGTTTTTTGGGTGTGGTTGCAACTTTCCCAATGATTTAAGGTCAGTCTAATCAAAGCCCGCCCAAAGGGGGGGGGACAATGCACATACACTAATGTGATATAACACTTTTTGGGTGTGGTTGTCACTCTCCAAAGATTTTAGATGGAACTATTCAAAGCCAGCCCTGGAGGGACAACGCATATACACGTTTTCTTTACATATCATACATCCATCAATTTGACACTTGAGTTCAAAAGGTGTTCTTAGATGTCATCTGATTTCATAGAACACTTTTTGAATGTGGTTGCCACTTCCTCAATAATTTAATATCAGTCTAATCAAAGTCAAACCAAGGGAGGGACAACGCACGCACACGTTTTAACTAAAGATCATGCATCCCTCATATTGAGTTTAACAGGTGTTCTAAGACCTTATCTTATCTGATAGAACATTTTTTGAATGTGGTTGCCACTTCTTCAAATATTTAAGTTCAGCCTGATCAAAACTCGCCGAAGGGGGAACAATGCATATAAACGTTTGTTTTAAAGATCATACATCCCTCAATTTGATGCTTGAGTTCAACATGTGTTCTAAGATGTCACCTGATGTGATAGAACACCTTTTTGGTGTGGTTGCCTCTTCTCCCTAGATTTAAGATGAGCGTAATCAAAGCCAGCCCAAAGGGTGGGCAATACAGATACACGTTTTTATTAAAGATCATACATCCCTTAATTCTATGCTTGAGTTCAACATGTGTTCTAAGATGTCATCAGATTGGAAAAAACATTTTTTCATTGTGGTTGCAACTTTTCCGTAGATTTAAGATGGGTCTAATCAAAGCACACCCAAGGGGGGACAACGCACATACACGCTTTTAATAAATATCATACATACCCGAATTATTGTTCTTGGGCTCAAAAGGTGTTCTAAGATTTCATCTGATCTGATAGAACACTTTTTGGGTGGTGTTGCAACTTCCCAATGATTCCAGTTCAGTCTAATCAAAGCACACCTAAAGGGGGACAACGCATATAGACATTTTTATTAAAGATCATACATCCCTCAATTTGATGCTTGTAGATTCAACATGTGTTCTAAGATGTTATCTGATCTGACAGAACACCTTTTCAATGTGGTTTCTACTTCCTCGATGATTTATGGTAAGTCTAATCAAAGCCAACCCAAGGGGGACAACGCACATACACATTTTTATTATAGATCTTACACCCCTAAATTTTACACTTGACTTAAACGGTGTTCCAACATGCTAATCTGATAGAACACTTTATGGGTGTGGTTGCAACTTCCCCAATGATTTAAGTTCAGTTTAATCAACGTCCACCGAAAAAGGGGACAACGCACATACACATTTTTATTAAAGATCATACATCCCTCAATTTGGTGTTTGGGTTCAACATGTGTTCTAAGATGTCATCTGATCTGATAGAACACTTTTTCAATGTGGTTGCCACCTCTCCTTAGATTTAAGATGGGCCTAATCAAAGGCAGCCCTAGTGGGGACAACGCACATACACATTTTTATTAAATATCGTACATCCCTCAAATTTGTGCTTATGGGTTCAACATGTATTCTAAGGTATTATCTGAGCCGATAGAACACTTTTTAAATGTGGTTGCCACTTCCTCCATGATTTAAGCTCATTCAATCAAAGCTCCCCAAAAGGGGGACAACGCACATACATGTTTTTGTTTGAGATCATACATCCCTCAATTTGACACTTGAGATCAATTCCAACATGTTATCTGATCTGATAGAACACTTTTTGAATGTGGTTGCAACTTCCCAATGATTTCAGGTCAGTCTCGTCAATGCCAACCCAAGGGGGACAACGCACTTACACATTTTTATTAAGATCATACATCCCTCAATTTGACACATGAGTTCAAAAGGTGTTCTAACATATCCCCTGATCTGATAGAACACTTTTTGGGTGTGGTTGTAACTTTCCAATGATTTCAGCTCAGTCTAATCAAATTTAGCCCAAGGGGAGAACAAGGTACATTTTTATTAAGATCATACATCCCTCAATTTGACACATGAGTTCAAAAGGTGTTCTAACATATCCCCTGATCTGATAGAACACTTTTTGAATGTAGTTGCAACTTCCCAATGATTTCAGCTCAGTCTCATCAAAGCACACCCAAGGGGGGACAACGCACAAACACATTGTTATTAAAGATCTTACATCCCTCAATTTGGTGTTTGGGCTCAACATGTGTGGTAAGATGCCAACTGATCCGATAGAACACTTTTTGGGTGTGGTTGCTAATGCACGTACTATCCGAGTTAGCACTTACATTCAACATATTTTCTATCATACCATCGCACTATGGTTCGATATAGATAGAAATAACCCTCCAACAACATAAACTTGGTATTAGAATAACCTCCCGATTACACCAGTGAATTAGTCAATAATTTTGTCCTGTCAGTAGCAATTAACCAATTTTGATCTATGTATCAAAGAAATGTTTTCGCGGAAATCTTTAAGCCTTCAACTTATTTCAAATTGAAATTTCTTCGTATAATTACCATTTACTTTGTTTGTTTTTTTTGTGACGGAAGTTTTCCTTTCGTGTTGTCGTCGTTTTCTTGCGTTGCTTCTTGAATTTTAATGTCCTTGGTATCGTTGGTAGTTGTATGTGTAATGGGTCGACTTTGTCTGCCGGATATTACAATGATATTGGTTGCTAGTGGGTTAAATTTCTTGCAATCTTTTCACCATTGTTGTCAATACAATGAAGTTAGATTGTGTGATTAAGTTTTGAATTAATTATGCGTTTTATGTCACGTAAATTTAGTCTTTCAGCATAATTTCAAAGAATGAAGGAGTATTCTACAGCTGGTCAACTACAATTTGATCATTGTGAAAATGTTCACAAAATTACTCCCAATGATCCAAAAGTTTCCATGTAATAGGAAAGTTTGCGACCGCATTCGGAGGCGACCCTCGATTGCTCCACTTACCCTCAATCTTCATCTTAATTGCCGAGCATCAAGCAGAGAAGCATCAAGAACCATTTTGAGAATCTTTGGTATGACCCGGCTGGGAGTTGTACACAAAACCTTGCCAGCCGTAGCCGGATGCTCTATCACTGCACTACGGTGAAGGTAATAGTTATCACCTTAAAAACTTATTGGTCGCGCTAGTAAAGCAATATACAAGAGTGAAGTGCTCATGAAACATTCGTGATCATCTATTTGAATCCTCATACTTGTTCAAACTTTTGATTCGTCAAAATTTGTTTATGATTCTTTTTTATGTGATTTGTCAAAAATATTGCTTTAAGATTGCTAGAAAGGGGATTTTATTTCTTTTTATTTCGACATTGTGAATTACAAATGGTCATGCGTTTTCCTCTTTAAGATATGCAACAATTACAAGATTGATCCTTTACTGAGTGCTCGTACAGTTTATATCCAGAATTGACCTTTTGATGACGAGCAAATTTATAGCAATGGCGAAAATCATCAATCATAGGTAGGGGAATCATCAAAAGAAGGCCGAACTCCGAACCGAACTCTCCATAGTTTACTTACATAACAATTCGGTGTGGATATTTTCAAATATTTTTTGTTTTTTTTTTCACACGAGGCTTTAAAGGGATTATCAGATGATTTTTTATATTTGGCTTAGAGAAAACTTTTACGGTCGGTCCCAAGAAACACCGTCAAAGTTTTTGAGATTTAGTGTTGTTATGTCTATCTCTTTTTTTTGGAGCGAAACGGTTGGCACTCTAGACCTACGAATACAGGACCGAACTCATGATGGCACTTTATAGGTTAAACAGATATTTGGATATCCTATTTATAGGCTTTCGAGGAGAAGCTATTTCCTTTTCGGAAATTAAATTCCATGATTTTAGTTGTAAAGATGTTTATGGATCTGAACAAACCACTTAGCCCATTCAATGCTAAATAAACTAGTGACAGTGTAAACTTTACTACGTAGTTCGTCAAATTTATATTAAATCATATTTATGATATTCTTCATTTATTTTGCAGGGTTGACGTTTTGGTGTAATATTCAAGCTCCGCGATTTGCGTTTTCCAACTTTACACATCTCGGATTCAGAAGACCACACCCATAATCACCTGCACTTCTACGACAAGGGCAAACTTTTTTTCCAAATAAATCATGACGAAAATCTATCATTGTAGCGGGTAGGTGAAAGTTAAATCAGTCCAAGCTCCTTACAACAATCATCTTCCGGTTATCTGGTGAGAAATCAACAAATGGGGACGGGAAATCCTATTTATTTTATAAGAGGGCATCCCGCACGCTGAAGTTTGAAGGGTCAGAAATCGAAAGGGATCGCCAAAGTATAATAAGTTCTTCCAAATATGATTGAAATCAATTGTTTTTTCTCACCCACGAACGACTTGATAGTATTTTTTTTTTGGTATGGAGGGGTCTCATCTGGTCAGGAATGCATTTGATGAGTGCTAATATTAAATTTCGATGCATTTTATTCGTATTGTAAAGTTACATGGAATTCAGTTAGACCGGGTTTGCCAGAAATAAGTTACCCTCTTTGGTAAATGATCAAATACTATTTAGTCATTAACAAAATGTATATAAATCTTGCTTCGAAGATGCACAATGGTTCTCGGGTAATATTTTCATCCTTGAAAAATGAATTGAATTCTATGGTTTTCTGGTCGGCAATTCAGCAGGGATGGGAAAAATAGCACAATATTTTGCAGCGCGGATTTGATATTCTGAATATTTTCAGCGGGAACAAAAGAGCATAATTTTCCACTGGGGACGATATTTTGGCCAATTTTTCCAGTGGGAAGGGTTCCGTTTGTGAGAAAGGGTGTTACATAGCTATTTTCAAAGATACAGACATTCCTAGGTAAATGAATAACTTGATTAATAAAGAAGTTTTAGAACATTAGAGATTTAGCTTTTTGAAGTATTCATCTGCGTTAATGGAAGCAAAAGGTCTATCATTGTTGACCATGCGATTTATGTGTCGGTACGCGGTCGTCTTTAAATTGCAGTAATCATATAAATAGGCTTTTAGACTGTAATAGTTGATAACTGGTATAGAGTTATGGAAGGAGATCTTAGTGCATTGCTAGGATAAAGTGATTTATGTGAAATATGACTCGACTAGCCGCAATTCCAACTAGAATTAGATGATGATAAACCGGTATGAAAATTTCAAAGTATGAGTAGAGATATACAAGAGCAACATACTAACACTGGACTATCATTTTTGCAGAGAAAATGAAACAAAACTATTACCTTAAACATGGGAAGAAAATTAGATAAACGCTCATTAGTGATAAGGATAAATAAAAGAGATACTAGTTAGAACAAAAGGTAAAGTCTTATACAACCAAAAAAGCTACCGTCAAGTTTTTTATTGAAAGACTGAGTTTTTATGGGACCGTTGCTTGTTTCAGGACTTATTAGGAGATTATAATACAGTAGTTAACGTATATCAGTCATTCGAAATTGAAATAAAATAAAGAAGGCAGTCTGCCTGAATTGACACCACTATATTATTTTCGATAATATTCCAAGTATATCGTTGAAAATACCCTTGTCTCGCAGCCCCGGTGGGATTTTTTTCTCAGTGGGGACAAAACTTCCTATTGAAATCCCAATGGTGATATAAATTCCTATTGATGTGAGTTGAAAAGAAGGTCACTTATTTCTTTGTATATTACCATTACAACAATCTGATAGCACACCCTTTGGATGTGGTTTCCATTCTTCCCTACAACGCACATACACGTTTATATTATATAGATCATACATATTTTAACACACATACTCTCCAAGTTGGCAGTTACATTCAACAGGTGTTTTATCATGTCATTGCATTGTGGTGTGATACAAATGAAAAAAACCTTCTAAAAATCAGTAAAATTAGGGTTCGACTCACTTGCTTAGTAAATAATTTAGGTTTAAATCAGTTCGCTGTTAAATTACAATATTGAAATTAAATAGACGATCAAATGCTAGAAGTTGGCAATGCAAACAGTGACAGGGACTGAGCCAACACGATTTTAATGAACTGAGAAGTAATTAGACATCAATAGAGTAGAGCTCAGGCCCTCGAGCTCAGACCTCTGAATAGGGCGAGAGGTTATGAGTGAGAAAAGGAAAGAAATCAGGGACTTGAAAAGGAGAACTTGAAGGAGAAGGACTTGAACAGAGACTATCGTTAATTATATGCCAGATCTATTAGTTTATTTGATGTTATTTATTGCTTAATTGGAGAAACAGAATTGATGTTGATTGAAATCTATTAGTGTACCTTTACTTTACAGATAAGTGATCTGAGAGGTCCCCTCAATAGTTAAACGGTGACCCTAATCGCCTACTTTCCCTTCGTCACAAAATAATAGAAATCACGCAAAGACGATCAGACGCTAGTAATCGATTATAAGTTTTGATTTTCGTGCTGAAAAGTGAGACTTTGATTTGAATGCTAATTATCATGTAAATTGTTAAGTACTCTATCAGTTACCAGTACCTTATTCGAATATAGAAAGTTTGGTATTTAAAACACTAAAATGTTTTTGTTGAAAGGTTTTTCGAGATTCTGTATTTTCAATTATTGTAGTTTGCTGTGATGGAAGTTTTGATTTGTTTACTTCGTTTGCTCTTTTCCTTCTTGGAATTTTTGAATTTTGTATTTAATGTAGTTTTGTGTATCTATAGCCCGGGGGGTACTAAGGTTTCGAGCGACGGGAGGGCTTTCGACCCTTGGACCCTTACCGGGACTAAAAAGGAGAAAACAAAGGAAAATTTTGTGAATTTTACGACCCTTACCGGGACAAGTTTAACCAATTTTGATCAAATTTTGATCTTTCCGGGGGTAAAAAGTTGAAATTTTCCTATTTCTCCGACCCTTAGTGGGACTGAAATTTGATTTTCTGATTTGTCCGACCCTTAGCGGGACCTTGCGAAATTTAAGTCTTTCAGCATTATTTGTACATTTTTATTACAAAAGATGAAATAAGCAAACACCAAATAGTCAAATGCTATTCAGTCATCGAAGAAATATGTTCAAATTAATTTTCAAAGATGCAATGATTTCAAGGTAATATTTTCATCCTTGAAAGAGTATCACTAATTTCACAGGAAATGATTTTTTTTTATCATCGCTATATAGGAATAAATTGATAAAACAGTTTTTGATAGTATTGATCGTATTGATAGGAGATGAATTACTTGCATAGTGCTTTTTGCGTTTCCATTTCAGCATCTTCAAATCCGTATTTTGCAATAAAGTGAAATACCTGCGCTGCGTCGACCAAACCGTACAATTTCATATGGGAGAAAGTGATATGTTCATTTTCTGGCGACTTATAATGGTCCGGCAGTTGGACAAGGAAATGAATGAAAACAATCAATCAGGTATGTGATTTGTTAGGTTTTTGAAAACTTGAGCCGCTCTCATTTGAGGATTATCTTTCACTTATCTTAGCATCCACCATGGATACTTACTTAAGTGATGTAAGTTTTATTCCAGCTACGGTGCGCAAGGTTGTGGTTTCAACCCCTATCCAGGTCATAACAAAGATTCCCAAAATGGCACTTGATGCCTCTCTGCTTGATGCTCAGCAATTAAGAGAAGGATCAAGGGTAAATAGAGCGATCCAGGAAGAAAGAGTAGCGCCCTCCCCTACCTTCGGATGGACAGATATCGAAAGAGGAGCCGTCGGGTCGCCTCTGACTACATAATACATGCCAAATTACGAAAATTCAATATGGTCAGAGCCCTTAAGTTTTATTCAGTACCTTCTAAATGAGAACACGCTTTAATTCTTCGCTTATCTGCTTCTGAAATCGTTCTGGTATCTGTCTAGTAGAAGCTTCCTAACCTTACACATCTACTTTTCAAATATATTTCATTTGATGGAAATCTAGTTCAAAATTTAACTTTCAATTATTTTATTAAAAAAACTCTTTCAATAGATGTTACCATCGGCAAATAGATTGAAGTGATTGCTCATGACAACGTCGACACGGAAAGGGTATTGATATTATTAAATTCTATCTAAAGATTATATGACACACAAGAGAGAGCAGCCCAGCTGGTACACAAGGTTGTTTCAACGTTCAACTAACGTTATATGGACGTTGTGGACGTTAGATGAACGTTGAAACAATGTTGTGTACCAGCTGGGAGCCAATCAAAACACAAATCACAACCTGGTTGATGATTGATCGACAGAAGGGCTTTACAGGAGACTTAACAAATAGAGAAAATGAGAATACGGTTAGCCTTTAGCTCTAAAAACTGAATGTTGACACTAGTGCATACAAATAAGATAAGAATTCATTAAGTTTTGCTGAGGTGGTCAACAAATTTACACTCTTTGAAAAAATTGTGCATTTCGTAAACCTACCTGAAATACTTCCTAAACTATAAGAAACTTCGTAATGCATATACGTTGTGGTTGGAGATCGGAAAAGAAGACTGAAATTATGAATCACGCCATGCTTAAAATTCTACTTTTTCTGCTAGTACATTGACACCTTTGTTGGTCGCAAAGTCCATTGGCCCTTCGTCTGGCTCTTTCACGGATCGTTGTCTAAATGCCAAAGATGGTTGGAGATGACAGACATTCACCTGAACCTCAAACCAAACCATGAAGATGATTCGGCTTTAAGAGACTTTCAAAGATACCAGTATTTTAGGTGTTAGTCGAACTATTCAGACCATCACCTTGTTTAATAGATAACGATATATACGAGGTGATGTCTTCATCAAGCACCTGAAACTTATATGGGAATTGCAGTATTTTTTCAGATTCGAGGATAATCGCCTAGGCTCTACAGAAATTATCTCGCCTTATAATTTTAAGATACTGAAATGTTCTATTATACACCCCCTTCTCACAGACCCGGTAGGATTTTTTTCAGCCAGTAGGGATAAAGAACAGACTGAGTCTCGATGGAGATTGATATTCGCATATTTTTTATGAATGGGGATTTTAATTCTTTTGTTTTAAAGTCAGAAAATTTAATGGCGATGGGAAAATAGTGAATATTTTGCAGCGAGGATTGGTTTATTTAATTATCTTCAGTAGGGACAAAAACGGCCGGATAATTTTCCATCGAGGACGATATTGTGGCCAATTTTTCTAATGGGTCTGTGAGAAGGGGGTGTTATTATCACCCTAGAATGAATTTTCGTTTTTACTTTTTAGGTATGTGTAACTCTATATTTTTCCTTATAGGAGGATGATTTAACTAAAGCTGACACAGCATAAATCGTGAAATAGTAGCTATGCAGTAACAGCTTCATTCTCCTGGCTCATCATTAGTCGCCTGTTACATTGAATGAAATCGAAATCAAATACCAGTACAAGAATCCGAATCATAGGTAGGTCAATTTTTGATAGAGTGCAAGCAACTAACATCCCTGTATAACTGATATAGTGACAAACTTTTTTAAACTTTCGGCTTAATTCCTGTAAATTTCAATTGTTCCAAACAATAGAGCTATTATTCTAAGAGCCTAAATCTGAGGCTGATATCCACATAAAATTATCATCATAAATTACAGATTTTCAGGTTGGGATTAGTTTTCATTGTATTTCACATCCAACGGATTGATTTTTAGCTTTTTTGAGTGGAGATGGGACACACCGGGTCTATGGCACGTGAATTATAATTGTCATATGGTTTTAAAGACCAGCTATTTTTGAAGTGACTCTATAGTGAGTAAGTAAATACATTGTGTCACGTATCTTAAACTTTTTGAATCTCATTTGCAGGATGAACGATTTGGTGGTGACACGCTACATCACTCAAAAGTTCACTTCAAGAGAGGATATCATATTACATGATCCGTCCTGGAAGTTCTAAATAATTTGAAGAGATCAAAGTTAGTATCAAGTCATCAGAAGATTGTAAATTATCATTAAAGAAAGCCGAAGTGCAAAAAGTGGTTTTCGTCAACAGCTCCAATCAAGAGCACGCAAAAGCATCATCTTCTTATTTGATGAGCACAGTCGATTTTCGCCGATCTAAATTTCTTTGAAGTAAACACGTATGAAATATTATCTACCGAACCCGCCTACGTATGCACATCTTGTTGCTTTGGTGTTTGGAACTTAAGAGTAATGGAATATTTGGATTTTGGAGGGGTACACTGGCTGACAGAGCTTAAGGTTTCAAGTCACATGTTAAAACTCTACTTCCTGACCCTAAATTACGTCACTTAAAAACTTAACGTTAAAATTTTCCCGACCTTCAGAGCTTTAGCGTGTCGGAAGAAAATTTCTACATCGAGTACCAGATAATGGTATATAAGGCTTTTCAAATGTGTAAGTGACCAAGGTTTTTGTTAGAGTTTAGAGATACAAAAAGCTATTCTTATATTTTCCAAAGCAGGGATAAAAAGCTGAGTAAAAACTGCATGGTAGATAAATTAAAGTAAGGAAGTTTAGAGACACATATGAAATAGCATAATGATGATAATTTGAATCATATACTCATAAAATGAAGGTTTATAGGCTACGGTGCACACCGCAATTATTGGATCTGATATTACACTTTTTGGATGTGATTCCCTTCCCACCAATGGTATGAGATTAGCTCAATCAACGCTTGCTAAACAACGCATAAACATATTTATATTATAGATCATACACATTTCCATAAACTCGCCTGCCTTTACGCCAAACACACACATTTATATAACAGATCATTCATGTTTTGACACATACACACCCTAAGCCGTTTGGACTGATATCGCCCTTTTTGTGAGATAAGATTCCCTTTTACCAAATGATTTGAGGTTAGCTCAGTCAACGTTTGCCAAACAACGCACAAACACAATATTATAGATCGTACATATTTAACATATACTCTCGCAAACTTTGAATTGCATCCAAAAAGTATTATATCGTTCCTTCGTAGCTTCTTCGTTTTTAAAATCTAAATATTCTTATTTTGAGTTTAGAGCCTTAAAATGTTCTTAATTTCATCATTTTGTGAGTATTTTCGTGCAATTTATTAAGAAAATTGGGTGTTTTAGTGATCGTTCATGATTCTACAGTAAACCTCCAACAACAAGGGAGGAGTTGTCCGGGTTAAAGAAACATTTGTGTTTTAGGAGTTTCCAAGTCAACGAAATATTCTCCTCAAGTAAAGTAAAGAATAAGTCTTGTTAAGAAGGAGAATCTGGCATGAGAAAGTAAAAAACAATGCAAAAGTAAAAGTAAAAACAGTTATTGCTTTGTTTCTTTCATAATAAATTCTTCTTAACAGTCAAGTTAACATATCAAATGGAGTACCAATGTGAAACAAGGAAGTTTTCGGTTTATGAAGAATTCGAGACATGAAACATGAAAAAGCCTATGTTACACGAAGGAGCCAAAAAAACCGCTTGTTCTGAGGGAATGTTCGAGAAAATGAGATTCCAGTGGTGGAGTCTTTTCATAAAGACTTTTGTAGGAAGTTTAATGTTGCCAACCAGCAAAGAGTCGTTAATCGAGTTATTGAGGTTCAAGTTAAGAAGACGTTAAAAATCTTTGAAACATTCGGGAATTTTTCTTATTTATTTGCTTTGTTACATACCTTTACAACGAAATTGAATTTTCAAATCAAATTTTGGTCATTAGTACCTGATAATATTTAAATTAGCTTTTTAGCAAGATAATCGGGAAGAAAAGGAACATTATGTAATTGGTCGAGGATAATTTCTGATTAGTTAACTTGAATCAGATTCGTCAACTATTATCGGATTGGCCAACTATTATCCGATTGGTCAACTATTATCCGATTGGTCAACTATTATCCAATAAAGGTGCATCAATCTCCAGGTAATACTTATTAAAATTAACGACTTGCGTTCGTTTTACGGGTGAACTATTTAACAGAGTTAATTAACCAAGGTACGTGTCAGACTTGGTGTATAACCTCCGTTCAACGGCGATAGACTTTCAGGGGGGTGTTGATTCGATTCAAAAAGGACCGTATATGTAGCCCAAAATTAGGTCTTTGAAATCGGACCCTTACAGTGGTAGAGAAAATTTAGTCAAATTTGAGTAAATTTGGGCAAACAATCTACCCTTACACGGAACATTTTCTTGAAAATCTTTGCTCAGATTTTCCAATTTTTACACTCTTAGAGCTTAGAGCCCAATTCTTCTCATCTTTGCGCACTTTGGGAAGCTTGGAAAAAGGACACTTAAGGGGACGCACCTACAGGGTTCGTTTACCTTGTGCTCCCTCATCCGGGGATAGACTAGAGTCTACTCTATTCGAGGGTATATGAGTGTCCTTTCTTGTTACAAAGTTTATTTCAACTGGACTGTATTTTTTTATCAAAGACGGTCGATATGATTTTAGAATGACATCTTTTTTTGCTTTTCTCTTTTAAGTGTGGAAATTACCAAGGATCGTAGATGTAAAAATCGATTCAAAATGCTGGAATTCGCTGTTCATTGCTGACGTTGAGAAACAACAGCTCCATTTTCACAGATCCAAGAAGCTACAAACATCCGGATAAACTGAAAATTTGTACCTAGATTCTTCGATCAAAGGTAAAAGAGGATCTAAAAAATAACAGTCATACATTTTGATCATTCTTTAAGGGAAAAAGATATGAACCAGAGTCGTGCGAGCCTGACCTGACCACATTTTTTAAAAGTGCAAATATAAGGATCTGACCAAGCCGAATTCTGCTATTGATAACCTTAAACCAACCTCGTCCCCGTGTATGCCAGGCTTTATTTACGTTACCGAATGACGCCAGAGAATACCCTAGCGTTATCAGTAAATATTAACATAGCTAAGGTTTAAGGTTGACCTTAAAGTACCTTAAACGTCAAAGATGGTGTGTGACAGAAAAAGATATTTCATCAAGAAATTATTATTGTAAAAATTTAGGGTGATTTCATTCTTAGAATCTGTTATGACAATGATTGACTTTCTGTGGCAATATGTCATCAGTAAATTTGAATTTTGAATTTTGTTTTAGCATGATCTAACAAGAAGAAAAGAATATTCTCGCATCGGTCAATGACAATCGACGAATCATTCGTCAAGTTGATTTTTAGATACCACAATCACTGGGTACTAATATTGAGCATTATTGACTTGCCTTTTAATGGTCTAAAAATAACCCGAAGTCGAAAAGTCGAAAATGCTTTCCTAAATTTGGTGGAAACTTTCCCAGAAATCGTCTCTCTGGGATCAGTTGATTATACTCGACATATACTACAACATTAACAGAACCTCTCACGCGGGAAGAAAAAGCTTATTATGATTGCACTTTTTTGATGTCGCTATATGCCTAGTCCGTATTAGCCCCGGATAATTATGTCTGAAGTGGGATGCTGTACCGGCTGCTGCTGTATGTACTGTTTTATTCTTTCCGCGCATGTTAGCGTCCAAATGACGTTGTATGAACGTCAAAGTAACGTTTATCTTACCCTTCTTGCTTTTATCTTACAGGTGTAGGTGAATGGCGGAAGAGCGGTTATCTAAGACTGGCGTAGAAATCAAGCGGCGGAGTAGCAACGACTCCAATTTAATCAGATTCTTGACAAGTAAAGGAGCTTATTAACGAGATCCATAAATCAAAGGTAAGAGATCTGTTTCAGAAATTGACAATCGGTTTAATTTGATTCTGCTACCGGTGTAACCGTAAATCTTTACTCCCCGGAAAAAATCACTCCCTCAGTTATAATTTCCCGGGAAAAAATGACCCCCGGAGTAATAATTACCTGAGAAATTATTACTCCCCCGTGGAAAAAATTACTCCCCTTCAAATTGCAAATTTATTTGCTCTAATTAGGGGGGAGTGTTATTTTCCCAGTAAATTATGAGTCCCTGGTGAATTCCGGCTATTGCATATTCGAATTAAACATTCGATTTGGACATTCCAATCAATGAAGTCACTTGCTAAGTAGAGACGTTTTAAAAATGTATGCATACTGTAATCCATAAACTTTATTTTTGTGGTTGCTGTAAAAGAAAACTTAGCCATAAAATCATCTACAAGTAAAAGCGACCCGTTGTTACCCCCACCCATCCCGTTGAACTGTACCCCTGGTGACGTCAAGAATATTTTCATCCGTTCGGGGAAAAATCAAAGAATGCTATCCCCACTGTAGCGATTTTTAAATATAAAAGGGGGAGGGGGTCCGAAATTTCTGTAAAATATAATAGACGGGGGGGGGGGAGGTTGAATAAACGGGGGGGGGTTCGAAATCAGTATAGTCAAGAAAGATGCCGTTTTATTAGAATTTTTATTGGGCCAAGAAAAAGCTCTACGAACAAGAATTTTTTGAATTAAATTTCAAGAATTATTTCAAAATAAAGAAAACATTGTTGCAGTGTTAAGATGTAGCCAGGTTTTTAAAAAGTCTGTTCACGATAAGTGTGCACTCTTTTTTCTTTTACCTATAACTTTGGAAGGAATTCTTCAATCTTTATAAATTTGGTATTGTTGGAGAGATATTTGTGAGTGGAACAATTTGAAATAAAAAAGTCTTTGAAAAAATTCTAAAAACGAAGGTGAAAATGAAGAAGAAAAAAATGAAGATCTTGTAGAGAAGTGCTATAACTTTCATTTTCACTGGAGAGATTCTTTGATCTTAGGAGATCATCACTGTGAAGAAATTTCACTAAAATATTTATTCAATATAAAGTTATGATACAAAGTTAATAAGTGAGTGACCCCAAAAAACAACAGAAAACAGCAGAAAACAGCGTTTTGAGACGTCAATCAGCTTATAACTTTGCTTGATATCTTTTGACTGAATGATTATTTTTGAGAAATTTTTTCACAGTGATGATGTTCGATAATTAAGGATTCACTTCAGTGAAAATGATAGTTATAGCACCTTTCTACAAGATCTTCATTTTTTTCTTCTTCATTTTCATCTTCATTTTTAGAATTTGTTTAAAATTTTTTTTATTTCAAATTGATCCACTCACTAATATCTTTCCAATGATACCAAATTTATAAAGATTGAAGAATTCCTTCAAAAGTTATAGGTAAATGAAAAAAGAGTGCACACTTCACGATAAGTGAAGACTTTAAAATATCTCTCAATTTTCTAACCCAAGCAAATCGCACTCAAGAAGAAAGTTTAAATTCAATTTAAATGTCAAAATAACAGTAAAAGTTTCCATATTGATATTGTTATTTATTCATGATAAACAGGAAAAAAAGATTACGAAACCGATTGTTGATCGTGATCTATGCCAGTTTTTTGGTATACTATCAGGGGAGTAAAAATTTCCCGAAGGGAGTCATTATTTTTGCGTAAATTTATACTCCCGGAAGTAATAATTTCCTGGGAAAAAATTACTGGGGAGTAATTATTTCCCAGTAAATAATGACTGGAGAGTATAAATTTTGGAGAGTAATATTTTACTGTGACACCGGAATTACAATTCCTTTTTGAATTTGAATGTACTGCTGATATATTTAGACGATGTTATCGTCCGTTACAGTGTTAGTAGAGGCGGGAAAATATGGCGGTATATGAGTTTATGGTGGTACGGAAAAAATCGGTGGGAGAGTTTCGAAGAATGGCAAACTCTACCGACTGTAAACTCTTTTCGGCAAAAAAAAAAAAACGTTTGCGAGTTTTCTTCGACTTATTTCTAAGAATAGATAGTAATTTTTCATAGTCTATAACATAGTCTATGATAGATTGTGTGGTCACAACTGTCTGGTATCCTGTTATTCTGTCCTTACCAAAGTTTCTCGTAAGTTTTTGATTGTGTTGGTGTCATGGCCACCATATTTTTTTAGATGATGAAGACTTATTGTAGACATTAATTAACTGTCACCGACTTTCTTGATTTATACTTGAAAGTCTCGTGATACGGGTGATCTTCATAAAAATAATTTATGTACCCACTTTCAAGTTTCGCCTTCAGAAAATATACTAAAAATAAAAATATACTCTTTAAACTTGTTTACTTTCGATTACCACATATCCAACCACCAAATATCACAACGGGATCACTCATCCTGATCATGGGATAAAAAATGGTGTGACTTTTCGGGACCTTTGTGATCGTCACCTTAAAGCAGCTTTGTGCAGTTATCGGTATATGATTTTTATATTGAATTTGTTATGAGTTGCAGCTCAACCAAGAGGTGTGTTAGGTGGTAGGACAGAAATGAAAAATAAATCTTACATTCTTGTTGATTAAAGAGATTTTGGAAATCTTTTTTTTTTCTTCTAATGGTGGAGATACAAATCCTCAGAATCGATACTCGAATACACATCAATCAAACACTAAAAATGCGATCAATTTTGAATTACTCTGTACCAGAGTGTATCTCTCGCCATCTCTCCTCTCTCACCAACACTCCATCGCAGCGATTGGTTTGAAAAATCTCAAATGAGCAAAGACAATGACAACAGACCCTCTACGGCAAGGAATTTTGAAATTAGTCGTAGATACTGGGTCTGTGTACAGACAAACTTTGAATTTGTGTGGGAAACCTTTGAGCGGTAGAGCGGAGGTGATTTTGCACAGTCAATGTGTTGACGGAACATGAATAAAAAATGAAAATGGAATCGGTCACGTTTGTGCAAATTGAAAGTGGGGATGTAGGTTAGGTGTGCGGATGGCGTCTTTCCTAGGTTGAGGTTAGGGTTGTCACTGCTAGAGCTTTCTTATGTGTGTGTCTAGTGAGTGTCGAACTTCAGCTTTATTGTGGTTGTAAAGAAGAAGACTGGAGAGAAAAAACGCTGCTTTCTTGCCCGGAAGAATGCTTTTGGACGATCATTGTGCTCACTACCACGACATAAAATTGGAACCACTTAACTGTATTCATAATAGGCTTTTAGTTTTATTCCTCAATTTTAGACCCTGAAATTTCCTATTTAAAAAAATTGGGTGTGGCACCTCCAATGAAGTATAAGCCCAAAGGGCTAGCAGCCACCGGCTAGGAAGTATGAAATATCTGTTCTTGACTGAGGTCCCTTTCTCCTGGAAAAAACTGTCTGTTTTGTATCCTAGGCTCTCCTGGATTATATCATCTGTTCTGGGAAAAAATGGGACTCCTGGAAAATGTATATCTGTTCTCTAGAAATATCATGCTCCTGGAAAAATATAACAGCTATTCTCTAAGAAAGTTAAAATGCACCTAGAAAATGAGACCTTTTAAGAAAATTATGAAGCTCCCTGGAAAAAATCTGGCATCTCCTGGTTGTGTTTTTCACAATTTAGCTCCTGGATTTTTTGAACAAATTGTCCGCTGGAAAATTGTATGTGTATTTCCTTAAAATGTGCTCCTGGATTTTAAGAACAGATGTCTTTAAGGCAACCCCTGGATTTTACCTGGGTGTTTTGTGGAAAGTCTCTCCTAGATTTATCCATAAAATTTACTCTCCTGGAAAAAAAGAACAGATATTACAAAAAAATCTGCCGGCGGCTGCTCTTGATCTTTGACCTTTCTCAGGCAAGAAAAGGTGAATCCTTCAGAACATACGCCGTATTTTTGACGATGAATTGGATTTAGCGATTTTTTTGTTTTCGAGGAGAACATTTTACTTTCAATCCAGAATTTGTATGAAAACCACACTGGCCGCTGAAGGCTGCACATCTTTGGTTAGCTGCACGCACCCCCTCTGATTTGATTTGATATAGGGGATGCGTATCGTCTACATTATTTACCAACTTATTTACCCGTCTTTTCTTTTTTCTTTTTTGACTATGCGTCACACAAGGGTCACACAGTAATACAACTTTTTTTCTTCTTTGTTCAATCGTTCAATGAATGAAAATTTATAATTATGAAAGCAACAGTACAATGACTTTTTTTCTGTCTTTGATTGGATATGTGATGTGACGAAATTATGTAACTTCACTCATGCTACTTTTGGTTACCCCAATTTGGGGGGTGGTAACTCTTGGACGGGAGAGTTTCATGTACACGACAGGCGCCGCGGCACGACATTTAAGTGGTCGGGCCACATAATATAGTGTCTAAGGAGGCGCCACCATGGTTGGCGCGGACGGGCTAGAAAATTTTGCGAATTTCACTCCTCTAGATTGGCTAAAACAGCCCCTTTTCTTGAAGAAGATATCTTCACAAATCCATAAAATTATTTCCAAAAGAGAAATTTAGTCAGCAAATTTATCAATGTTAGGCTGTGGTTTGTAGAGCCTTAAATGATAATGTATAAAATATATGACAATGATTAGTCAAGATGGATGAAATATCTGAAATAGAAAGAAGTTTACAAATCGTTTTCTGTAAATTTGCCGAAAATATTTAGTCGCTCAGGTTGAACTCTAACAAACTCATTAGCAATATCAATCAGGGATAGTGAGTCTAATGTTTCTTTGTGTTCGTCATAGTTCAATTTCTTTTTCTAACTGACTTTTCAAAACATTTGAAAAATTAATTTTTTACTTCAAAAAAAATTCTTTACTTTGAAAAAAAGTGGTCGGGCCATGGCCCGACCGGCCCTACCGCTGCCGCGGCGCCTGCACGATACGCATCCCCTTCAAAATAAATTTGGCTTGGGGATGTGCGCAAAACCCGCGCAGCCTAAGCTTTGGTAGGATTTAGTATGGCTTCAAATCCTAACAAGGAGATTCGATTCTAGCATTTCAAGCTTATACTTCATGGGCACCTCCCTCCCGTCATTTTGCAAACCTAGTAATACCCCTGGATTGAAACCGGTTTTTTTTCGGAAGTAGAAAGCATTACGTCATGACTATCATCATGATTTTCCAAGAATTTCCCCTCGTGGGCTAAACAAAGATGGCGGATAAATTTTTTTTTGCAAAAATGTTCAAGACCGACCAAAGAGATGTTATTTAATTAACATTTTTTCTGTATAGAGGTGCTTGGTTAGAAGAGTTGAAATTGGATTCTATAAAGATCATAGGTATATATGTTTGAAATCTGAAATTATGATAGTAGAAAGATTGCTTTTATTATTCTAGTTTGGAGAGATTCTTCAAGATTCAGTTTCAGAGTCTAATTTTTATTTTATGAACTACGTATATCCACATTTAAAAAACTCCCAACACAACATAACCCTACAGACTTATACAATTCAGTTGGATATGATTGACACTGAATATATGATTTTAAAGAAGAAAAAATAGAAAAAAGGCTACACACTTCAAATAATGAATAAAACGGTGATAGTCACATGTTCGACAATCCATTTGTTCGTGTTCGACAACTCACTTATGTTCAACAAATTTGTAAAATTGAATTGAACAAGTGGGCGTCGAACAAGTGATCGTTCACCTAATCGACAGCCCAGTTGTTCGACAGTTTAGATGGGCGACAGTTTATATATTACTCTGTACAAAAGTGTATGTCAGTGAATGACATCGTATTTTTCGCACACAAGTTTTCGAGTTAGCTATCTTGGAAAATATTTTCACCATCTAAAAGGCTTAGATAACAGAATTTATTTTGCAAAACCGCCTCAAGGATTTTGCAGCAGAAGGTCTGATGGTAACCCAGCAACCTCGTTCCCTGCGTATTATCAGCTATTTTATGCTTACTGATAGTGCTAGATAAAACCCTGGTTAATATGCTGGCCTCTTTGTAAGACCCGGACATCCTAGGGACTTTGAAGCTCTCTTTGTTGCCCATAGTCTGGCTGAAATAGGATTTGACCTTGAAAAAATTTCCGCACTAGGTTTCTTGGTACCGTTAGAAGCGCAATTTTATGTAGATTAACATACTCAGAGCCTCACGATGAGGCCCTTGGGCAAAAAATCTTATGAAATCAAACCTGAGGGGTACTTTTTTGCCCAAAATGACCGGAATTTGAATTTTCGTAACAAAGTTGACCCCTACGTCATGAACTTTTAATAAGGCCTAAAAAACTCCTTAAATTAAATCTTAATTAGAATTTATGAATAAAATAAGAACTTCTTAAAAATATTAAAAATCGGCTTTTTTTTGGAAAAACGGGGTCCAGAAATCGGGAAATCGGGGAAATTGTTTGAAAATACCTCG
Source organism: Clytia hemisphaerica (assembly GCF_902728285.1). NCBI lineage: Eukaryota > Metazoa > Cnidaria > Hydrozoa > Leptothecata > Clytiidae > Clytia > Clytia hemisphaerica. The sequence goes on along the minus strand of NW_027104295.1, from coordinate 130,227 downwards.
ATTTTCTTTGAAAATATGAAGATCGACCAGACCTTGCCAGACTGAAAAATTATTGGATTGGTTTTGATTTTTGACAAAGACATTGCATTGCTTTATTTCCTCTTTTAGAAGACATTGCAGTGTCTTAAACATCAATAATATGCCCCATCCTTTACACATCATAAGTAGTAAAGCCATTGCCAGAGCCCTGAGGGCACATTTTCTAGTTGAATCAGCTCTTGTTTAAAAATTGATGTCAGCACTTGTTGGTTCTGATGATGAGGCTGTAGAAATTGAACATCTGACAACCGATCTGAACGTGATTGCCAATGGTGTTGATCCCACCATTGATTTGGACATGAGCAGATATCCAACACTGTCGAAACTTATGGAAAATTACAAAGATGATCTGAAAACATGCTCACGTACCGCGAAATTATGGTTGCAATATCTGGATTACATGAAAGTTGTCAAGGATTTCATTAGACCAGAAAGGACAGGAGATTGGAACCTTTACCTTTTAACCCTTTCTCGGATGATCAACCTGTTTGCAGCAACCGCTCACATCCATTACGCTAAGATCACAAGGCTACACCTCTAAAATATGCTCGAGCTCAAGACAACTCAAACTTGGGTTTACAAGCAGTTTTCAAATGATTACCACACTGTGAGACGAAGCGATAAATTTTGGGCTGGTTTATGGTCGGATTTGATCATCGAGCAGGTAATGATGCGATCCATCAAAAGCAACGGAGGGCTCACTCGTGGGAGGGGAATCGCCGAGTCAATTTCGGATCGGAAGCATCCACAGATCTGCCGACATACACAACGTTATGTCAGCCCTTACCGGTGCACGTCGTAAAACAAGCGAGCAACATGTCAATCTTTCGTTGAGCAGAATGAAGCGTAGCGATAAAGATTTTGCTACCCTGAAGAATTGGTTTGACAACCACAAACCGTTCGAAAAAACAGAGCCTGAATTGAAGAGTCTCTCGAGTGGGCGGATGATCGCTGGGCCAGAGAACAAACCGTTCGAAAAAAACAGAGCCTGAATTGAAGAGTCTCTCGAGTGGGCTGATCGCTGGGCCAGAGATTAACTGTGACGTCGCCAAAGCCCTGAAGAAGTTGGAAGAGGGATTCACATAAGTCCAACAATATTGTTTAGTCGACTAACTGCTCTTGGCAACTTCACTGAGGATGTTGGTTAAAATTTCTAAAAAGTTGCTGTTTCAAGGGTGAATATTATTCAACAGAAAATGTCCCTGAAGATAAGGAACTGGCTGGGTCTCCCTAAGATGTTCGTCACGGCTGGTATCTACAAAAACAAGTGTCCCCTTCAGCTACCCTTTCCATCAATCGTTGACCTTTACAAATTTGGAAAGATAAGGCACGTGCTAACGTTTCGTGAAACAACTGACGACTCTATCCGTTTCTCTCCTCCAGATATCAGAACCGGAAGGAATTGGAGGGCAGAGGAAGAGACGGATCTCACCATTGCTGACACAAGGATATTGTTGCTTCGGTGCAAGCCTCTCGACAAGGACTCGGAAATGCAACCTTTAAACCTTTCTCATGCATGAGCCGGAAGGAAAGAAGGAAGGAGATTGTCAGAATTGGAAAGAAGGATGTAGAAAGAAAGAGGCATCACCAGCTAGTTCAGTGCTCGCAGCAAGGTCAATGCACGTCTTGGAAAGTTATTGCTGATGTTGTCAGAGTGAAGATTAGGGAGATAAACGATGGCAAGAAACCAAAGGTCAGAGATGTACGTTTACCTATACCTTTCCATAGGGAAGGAGAACCATTCAAAGCGTCTCGAGAAAAGACAATCAACGATCCTGATTGGGTTGGGTTATGGACAATAGTGGCTGATCTTGCAGGCGAAGAGTACAATCTCCCAGTCGAGAGGATCGCTACGATCATTTGGTGAACGATTGCAAGATTCACGGTTGGACTGTCACTTGTCTACCCGTTGAAGTCGGATTCAGAGGTTTTGTTGGTCTCAGAACTAAAGCATCTTGGTTTTAATCGTACCGAAAGAAAGAAAATGGTTGAGCAGATCGAGGAAACTGTTGAGAATGCAAGTCGGTTTATTTGGACCAAGAGGGACGTTGCAAACTGAAGAAGTCAGTCACCACGTTGGATACCTCATGGGAGGTGCCCTCCGCCTCCATAGTCTGTCGTGGCAAGGGGGCGAAACAGAAGACGCTGTGGAGGTTACCACCTGATGAATCCAACGATGTCAACGTGGTATCTCGGAGACAGAGCGACTGGTTCTCAGCTCACGAAACCGGTGAGTTTATTGTTTCTAACCCCCGAGCCTAAATCATTACTCAAGCTTGGAATGATGCAAAAAGCTCAAAAGTCAAACCTTCGTAACCACTTCATCAACAAAAGAAACGCATGCCAATTAAAATCTCACGATGTATGCATCGTTGATGGCGGTTCATTGCTACACAAAGACTCGTGGCCGAAAACAACATATTCAGCGGTGATCGACGAGTATGTCAACTTCCTCAAGAACAATTTCAAATGTTACTCTGCTGTCGTCATAGTTTTCGATAGATACGAGGATGAAATGTCAACAAAAGGACAAGAACACGATCGACGATAGGGGAAAACAACAGCTTCTGTTGCCATCTCACTAGATCGTAAAGTGACTACCAACAGAGAATTGTTCTTATCTAACCCATCCAACAAAGTTCAGTTGATCAAAATGCTTTCGTCTGCGTTCAAGAAGCAAGGATTCCTGACAGACTAAATTGACGGTGATGGAGATGTGTTGATTGTGGAAAGAGGACTATCCTATGTATCAGAGTGGCTTCTTAAAGTAGTACGATGCAATTGCAAAACAAGTTCCATGCAGCTCAAACTTATGTCGCAATGGGCTTTATTGTGATGCTGCGTGTGGTGGGTGTCATGGTGAAGGGTGTTAAAACGCAGAAGCTCCACCACCCGATTCAGATAATGAAACTGACGAGCCTTTGACGAGTGAGAGAATATCTTTGACATTCTGGAAACACTTGTTTAAACTTTCTAATAGATTTTGTGATATCAAAACTTTATATAATTTTTATTTTACTACATTTAAGCTTCTTGAAAAGTTTCCCCGATTTTTATACTCCACAAGCTATTTCATTTCTAGAGCAAAGTTCACAAACTTAAACATTGAGAAATCTCATGAATTTTTAAAGCATAATTTAACAATATCTTTTATTTCTCAATTTCCCGATTCTGTGTGCCCAATTTCCCGATTATGTGAGCCCGTTTTCGCCGAAAACCTATTTCATAATTTTTTAACGTTACTTTACTTAAAAGAAGTTCAAAAGTTGTGACCATTTTATATCTAGCACTTTCTGAAATACTTATGTGAATTTCTAAAAGAGAAGTTAAGTTTTGTAACATTTTCCCGATTTTTGGATTTTAAAAATCTGATTTTCCTGAAGAACTAGATCCTTACTATTATTTTGGCTTTCAGAAGGTTTCAGGAGTTTAGAGCTAGATTTGTCAACCTGTCCAGGCCTGTCATGTTATTAATAAGCGTTTTTTTTTTCAATATCTATTGAGGTTTTCGGAGCAGTTTCCCCAATTTTCCGATTTTTATGGCCCATTATTCCCGAAAAACCCGAACTTTAATATTTTTAGGAATTCTTTATTTTAATGCAATTCACAAATACTAATTAAGATTTAATCAAAGGAGTTTTTTAGGCCTTAAAAGTTCATGACGTATAGGTCAGCTTTGTTACGAAAATTCAAATTCCAGGCATTTTGGGCAAAAAAGTACCCCTCAGGTTTGATTTCATAAAATCTTTTGCCCAAGGGCCTCATCGTGAGGCTCTGAGTATGTTAATCTACATAAAATTGCGCTTCTAGCGGTACCAAGAAACCTAGTGCGGAAATTTTTTCAAGGTTGACCTCTTTTATTTCATAAATCAGCCAGACTACCACTGATTAGATAAATGTCTGCAGAACAGTCGACAGTAGTAGCTAAACAGCTCATGCAAAAAAAAGAAAAAAAGTAGATCGTGTTGCTGCCGACTAGAAACTTGCTGAATGGAACCGTAAAACAAAGAGAACTTGCTCAGGAACCAACGGGCAACAGAGTTACAAGTCAAAAAAAGTAACGACTCAAGTACACAAGAACCTGCAGGTCCCTCACCAGGCTTGATATATGCAGGAGTGGGTGTCACTTTAATTGCGTTTTTTCTTTGGAGCTAAGCTGGGGCTCCCAAGCCACCCCCAGCTAAACATGCAAAGAGGTCTGACGACGATATTTAAGAGATTCGACTAATGCTTCAGATGCATCCGGCGCGCATATATAACGCGCGTAGCGCGTAGCATAGGGTTAGGGATTTGCACCAGGGTGGCTTCACATCCCTAACCCCTCACCCGGCCGGCAGTGCACCCACCCGGCGGTGCACACGTGTGGTGGCTTCTTTGGAGCAATGGCGATTATAACAGTTAGCCTAACTCGTCAGTCAGACTTATTTATATATAGTACTAAGAACTTCGTATAAGTAACCCCAAATATCGGAATTTCGGCAGCCGGTTTGGCCTAGTGGATAGGGCATTGGTTTCAGAACCTATAGGTTCCTGGTTCGAGACCCCCTTTGGTCACTATTCAACTTGAAAAAAATTCTAAGTCCAGCCGGATGCATCTGAAGCTTTAGCCAAATGTTATTTATTGCATGCATTAGGTTATATAGATGTTTAGTATCAATAAGAAAGAGAGCATGCAGAATTTAGGACGACCCTGCCGGTGCACCCGACAGTCGGGTGCTGTTGTCGGGTGTTTGAAGTTAGAAATTTAAACACCCGACAGTCGGGTGCACTTTTGTCGGGTGCTACTTAAACATACTACTAAACCATATATATACTTTTCTGCTGAAAGCCTATGATCAGGGCTACATGATGAGCTGGTCGACGTTTTAATTTTTTACTGTCATTAATAATGCTGACTGGCTGACGTCATCGAAATCGCCATTTTTCGGACTTTTTTTTTATCTTGTGCGCTTTTAACACTACCCGACATGTAACAAAGTTAGGAATTTTAGCACCCGACTGTTGGGTGCGCTATTGTCGGGTGTTTTTGCAAATTTAGAAATTTCAGCACCCAACAAAACACCCGACAGCACCCGACTGTCGGGTGCACCGGCAGGGTCGTAATTTAGGTGGTTGGAATGGTTATTGCTGGCAAAAAAAGCGGAGGTCGATTACTTTAGTGGTGAAAAGGTTACCTTTTGGAGCTTTGGAAAGATGTTTGCTACAGTATCAGTTCAGCTCGAGTTACAGTTGAGTGACGTCATAATTTTCACCTTGTCATAATTTAGCTATATAACTCGAAAATTTCTAACACAAAAATTGCTAACTCAAAAATTGCTAATTTGACAATTCCGGGCCTAGGTTTTCCGGGCCTCGTTTCACTTCGGTTTTTTGGACCTACCCCGGTGGGGTGGAGGTCCTATAAATTAACCTGTGTTCGTTCGTCCGTCCGTCCGTCCGTTCGTCTGTTACCAACTTTTCTCAGGATTGAATCATAGGAATCTTTTGATTTTTGGTACAAAGGTGTAAAATGGTGTTGGCCAAAATGTGACAATGAGCCCGATTTTCGAAAAAAAATTTTGGGGGGTCAATTTTGGACTTTGTGAATAATTGGATCATTAATTTTTTCTGATTTTTTGCATGAAAGTAGGGTACCATCATAAGTAAAAGATGGGTCAAGCTGATTTTTGGAAAAAAATTTTGTTGGCTCAAAAAACGCATGTTTATCTATATGAATCACTATTAATAAGCATAGATCAATGTTTTTAGCCATATTATTATTTTTATTAGTTTTTTTTTAAGATGGAAATGTCACGGTGGAGGGATTGAGTTTTCTAAAAAACACTTATTATTTTTTTGGCTGAAAAACGAATCTTTATCTATAAGAGTCACTATTTATAAGCATAGATCAATGTTCTTAGCCAAATTATTATTTCATTAATATTTTTTCTAAACAAAGAAAATGTCACCTTAGAGCGCAATGGTTTGAGTTTTCTAAAATCACTTATTACTTTTTTGGCTGAAACCGAATCTTTATCTATAAGAATCACTATTTATAAGCATAGATCGTTGTTCTTAGCCAAATTATTATTTTTATTATTATTATTATTTCTAAAAGGAGAAAATGTCATGGTAGAGTGCGATGGTTTGAGTTTTCTGTAAACCTTATTTATTAAGCTGTGCATTTTTCTGATAGTGGATTGTTTTTATAAAGAAAAGCGTTTAATAGCTTTTTTTATTTCTTTTTCAAAAGTATTTTTCAATCGTGTTGATAGTTTCTCTATATCTATTGCTTTCATTTTTCTTTATTTTTTTGTATTTTGACCAGTTATGTCTTATGTGTTTCATTGTTTCAATGTTCATTGATTAGTTTGATAAGGTAGGTCCATAAAAGTATCACTTGTTATTTTGTTGAACAACTGGTTTGTCAAACTGATGCACTGTCGAACAACTGATCGCTTAGTTGTTCGACAAACCAGTTGTTCGACAAATGAGTGTCGAACAAGTGGGTGTCGAACAACCATGCATTCAGACAAATGGATGTCGAACTAATAACTGTCGAACAACTAAGTGATCAGTTGATTGACAATACATCAGTTCGACATTTTTAAAGATTTGTCGAACAAATGTACCGTCAAACAAGTATACTGTCGAACAAGTGAAATCTCCCCAATAAAACTTTGTTTGAGGAATGATTTTTTATTCAATGTATATATTTCATTTTTTCAAAACCTTTTTCTAATCTTGTCGCATTTGTTTTTACTAATCAGCATAAGACCTTTCAATCAAATCAAAACCTTTAAGATTCTTGCAGCATGCAGGGAGCATGCATTTTCACATAGGCTTTCTAAACTTGGGGCTCTTTCCTTCAGGTGAATGTGTTGTGAATATATACACGTTTCCCACAATTCAAACTTCTCATTAGAAATGACCCTAGAAAATGGGCGCTCCACCGTTGTGTTTAGAATTGTTTGGCCTGCAAGGGGTTAGGGAAAGTGGATTTTCAGCTTCTAACTATTGATAGGAATCTATCTTTTTTTGGCAAAAATGCTTCAGGGTGGTATATTACCGTGAGTGGTCCTAAACCCAACAGCCCTGCCTAAATCCTATGGGGTCTTTCAAAGATACTAACTAAAATAAAAACAAACCTTTCGCTGTGACGCAATGAAGATACCAAAATGTCAACTAAACTGAGAGATTTGATACACTGAACCAATTGAACAAAATTACAATAATTGCTACTTATACAAAACTAATAATTTTTTATTACATAAATTGTTATTAACGTTTTAAATGCAAGCAACAGATTCAGAATAATAGAGGTAATTATTTTTACAACTTTTTTGATCACATTAATTGACATCTTGACATTATAGTCATCTTGTTAGATGTTTTGTTTCGAGAGTCCTTGCAATAGTTTATTGTTCAGCTAGGAGAGGGAATGTTTGTTAACATAGAATTTCTTTTCACATCAGTTATTTGGGGGGTCGGATTTAGGCAGGGCTGTCAGATTTAGGCAGGGCTGTCGGATTTAGGACCATTCACGGTATCACGAACAGTAAGAACATACTAAAATTTGAGGGGATTTTGTTTTTTGATCGACAGAAATTAAAGAAAAGCTCAAGAAACAAAGGAAACACAGGCAAAATATAATTTAGAAGACAGTTAGTCACACTAGCGTCCCGCCAAAATGTGTATCAAAGATTAATGCTGCGAAAGCGCTTTGTCATTTGCATCACTAACTAGCATCCAAAAGAATGCGCCAAAAACTTCTAAAGGGATTTAGGCAAATACTTTTTTATCCGCCGACGTTATTTTTGCCAAAATAAAAAAAAATAAAATAGACATTTCAAAAAATTTTATTTACTTTTTCTCCTCCGACCCTCAAAAAAGAAGAAATAAATAAAAAGCCCTTACTTAAACAGGAAAACAAAAGAAAAGAAGAGAAAGAGAGAGGGGGTTAAATGATCTAACGCAGCTGTGCCCTATTCTGCCAATGTAAAGATATTTTGATCCTTCCCTTAATGACAGGGAACTTCCCCATCGAATTTCCCTATCCACAAAAAACAACTTCAAGAGTACATTTTTTCTGCAAATGTGCTAAGAAAGAGAGTTGTCGAAGAGAGACTTATTCAAAAAATTGATACTTAGGAAATGTCATAAAATTTTATTTCATTATTTCCTCCGATTTCAGATTTTAAATATAAAAATAAAAAAAATTAAAAACATCAATTTTATTTTTATTTTTTTTCCATCCTCCTGTCCAAAACTTTTCCTCATAATGTCCGTAAACCAGAAAATAAAAAAGTAATTGCCTTATGAAAAAAATAAACTGGCGCTTTTTAATGAAATTAATGTTTTTAAACATGAGGAATTACCTAAATTTTGACCCAAGCCAACCTCGAAAACTAATTTGAAGAACAACTTCCCAAGAAAAAGATCAACAGGGGAGAAGACGCCCATCTAGTTCCACGTACCGCCGGATAGGCTCTTTCCAAGAAATTTTGCCGGACTTCAAACACTAACCCATTTATATACATGTGCAGAATTATTTTTACTCTAGTTTTTGATCAAGGCATGAATATTTGAAGCACTATCTCTGGAATTAAAAAGGATAAATTTTGGTTGGTTCATTTTGGCTGTTGAACGTTTTATTTTGTTTGAAACTTTCAAGTTTTAATTAATTGCCTTGTGGAACTTCATTGAGCTAACTCTCTCCTTGTTGTTGTAAATACATCCTGTAGACGGTTGATATTGTTTTTACTGAAAGCTTGATTTCCTAGTGTGACTACAGTAACTGGAAGAAGAGTCTGTAGGTAGTGGTGAGTTTGGTGTGGTTGTTGTCTTCTAAAAGAACAACGCTACCAATGATTTGGACTTTGGGCGTGTTTTTGTCGGTTGAACCGGGTGTGTTTTATAAACGCCCTCATTTTTCAATTTTGATATATATTATATGCATATTTTTCGAACAAAGGCAAATGAAACTTTCAGCAAAGATCTTAAATTTAATTTTCTACCATTGATGAAAATTATTTATTAGCGTGTTGTTCATTGAAGATGACTTTATGACAATTTTGCTGACTTAGGTCTTGGTCCGGTATTACGAGCGGTCTAGTAGCGGTCAAATTTTTGTTTTAGATTGGCTTCTAGAAATGTGTTCTCTAACGATCCTGGTCGCTTCTAGACTCTCGTGGCCGCTTGTTAGACCGGTCCGGGCCGCTTGTTAGACCGGTCAAGGCATTTCGTTAGACCGGTCCTGGCCGCTAGTTAGTGATTTTTAGGAACGATTACATCAAAAAATTCTAGTAAAAAGAAGTCAACCGGACGATTGGGGCCGGTCTTGGGCCGGACGCTTTGCTGCGGCAGCTAAATTAACCAGAAAGGGGCCTTTTGGTAAGTTTTTATTAGGGGAGGATGTTAGGACTAATTTTTTAAGCCCATTTGTCAAAAGTTGCCTTTGGGTATAAAAAGAAAACAAATTCATGTAAAAACCCTTTGGCACTTTTTTCAAGGTTGCCACGGGTAGGGTGCCACCGCCGCTCCGCCAGCAAAATCGCAATTTCAAATATTTTTAAAACATAGTGAAGTGACCCCTCATTTGAAAGGTATTTTCATGCTGATTAAGAAAATCAATATTGTAAGGGTGAAAAACACTCTAACAAGAAGTAACTTAAAAAAAACGATCAAAAAATTGTGTTTTTAGCAAAATCCTCGAAATTTTGCCAACTGTCGGAAATTACTTTTTGTGACAGGTGTTATTCAACCTCATTATATTGACTTTTTTAATCAGCATGAAAATACCTTTCAAATGAGGGGTCACTTCACTATGTTTTGAAAATTTTTGAAATTTCGATTTTGCTGGCGGAGCGACGGTGGCACCCTGCCTGTGCAGTGGCGGCCTGGCAGGGGGTGCAGGGTGTGCAGTGCACCACCCAGAAAGAGCTGAGAGGGGCGCCAAAAGAGCTTTACAATTTTGTCCTCAAAAGACCGTCTAAAGACCGGTCCCATTTTCAGGTACTTTGAATCGCTTGGGGGGGGGGTTCACATATTTTGATCCTCAATTTTCCCGTATGGAGTGATACACCAAAGTACATTTGGCATTTATCCTCTTATTTTCTCTCGGCATTTTCAAAACATCCAGATGGCATTATTTTTTTATTTCACAGGTTAAGTTTTGCTCCAGGATCAATATTTGATAGATTCTAGCTTGGTTTCAATTTGACCATTTTCAATGTCAGTTGTGTTAACAAAAAAAGTCTCTTTAATTGATCAGTAATGCAGAAAAGAATTGACATGATCACCTTTGTACTGCAAAATATTTAGGTTTTCAGTGTTTTTTACAAAAAGATAAAGAAGCAGTAGCTGGCAGCAGAGCCATTAGGATAGTAGGTTTAATTAAATAATGAAAATGAAACGAGATGATGAAGTTTTATTTTGCTGAAAAAAAACTTTACATTGCTTTGAACCTTGATGGTACGATCAACACTGCAAAAATCTCTATTAATTTGAAAATTTGGAATTGAAACTTTTTTAGCTTAGCATAATTCCCATCTCTACATCTCACTTAAACATCAATTTCACTTAACTTGCATACCTTTTGATGTTCAAAACCAACAAACTCAAACCGTTTCACTAAACTGCAAATGGTTTGGGTTTGTTTACTTAGACAAAGAAGCTATTGCATTGCTAATTCGATTTCTAGGATCTTACACTTCTCCGCTTACCATTTTGAATTTAAATGCCTGAAGTCACAGCAACCAATTTCAAAATGGTAGCCTAGCTGAAGAAAACATTAATGCTTAGGGCTTATGCATGCGTGCGCTTAGTGAACTAGCGTGAACAAGGTGTAGTGCTTGGTAAGAAAAATGGTTTAGCAAAACAAAAAATCAAATGGTGCAGTTTGTTGGCTAAACCCTCGGTTTAGCGAACAAAGAAAACACAGAAAAAAGACTGTTGGCTTTGACTGTCTGTTTAGGTAAACTTTTAAATGAATCAATGCGTTTGCCAAACCCTCTGTTTCACTTTTTTGGGTTTTTGGCTAAATGGTATGCACCCTTATAATTGTCTTTAAAGCTAATAAGAAATCTAGAATTGACGCCTTTTTGACGTCCATTAATTGTCTCTCCTCTGTTTTTGTGTATCATCGATGCTATCTACACCTTTGATGGGTCTTGTGTCATCTGCAAAACTTTGTGTGGAAGAGTGTTGAACTTCATCATCATCAATGTCTCCCATTAAGATTAGGAAAGTTAATGGTCCTAGAACACTTCCTTGTGGAACACCTGATATGACAGGTGTGGGGGTAGATGAACGCCACCCACTATTACAGCTTGGTGACGATTTGTTAAATGATTGCAACTATTTCAAAATCTTTCCACTGATTCCAAGATTTTGTACTTTGGTGAGTGCAAGGTTTAAGTCAACTTTATCAAAAGCCTTGGAGAAGTCAAGGTAGACGATATCTGCATTTTTGCCTTGTTCCAATACGGACAGAATTTCATCATAATGTGATAATAGTTGGCTGAGGTCTCCCAGAGCGAAAACCATGTTGATTTGGATTGAACATAGCATTCTCCTCAATGTACTTTATCAATTGTTTTCTTAAGAATTTTTCAAAGATTTTTGCTAGGTGGGAGGTGCGGGCTATACTGGGTGATATCTTTCAGGCTGAGCTCGATTTCCTCCTTTGTGGATAGGGACAATGAGGGATTTTTTCAGGGTTCCAGGGGTACGTCCAGTCAGTATCCAAGCATTTTCTCCAAAGGATGAGAAGAAGTGATTCTTTGCAGTTTTTTAGAAAGACTGCTGGACCAGCTGCAGAGGTATTATCAAGTTAATCAATCATATTTGTGATGGTTGATCAGCTGTTGGAGGAGAAGGGTGTTTGGGTGTTCTGAAGACTGAGCTGTATTGGTGAGAGAGGATCTATGTCTTCTTTTCCAGATCGCTGATCAGATTTCCTTCTTCTAGTAATTATGGTCCAATTTTGTTTTTGACTTGAGAAAATTGTTTTGCATATGAGTAAAAGTATTCTGGGTTCTTTTTAATAGCTGTTATTGCTCTTTCTTCCTCAAGTTGAAATGTCTCTTTTATAAGATTTTTGAAGTTTATTGTGTCTTGAAGGAGATGCGACTGGAGTTAGAAGTTTGTTTATTCTAGTGGGGTTTTGTTTCTGAGTGCCATTTCCCAGTTAGAAAGTTAAGGGTGGCTGTGGATTGGTTTAGTAGTAGCATTGGGCTGGTATAAAGTTTCAATTATTGAATGGTGAGATATACTGTTGAGAGTAGTAAGTATATTGTGAGAGAGAAACAAATTATCATTGTTGGTGAGAACAAGATCAAGGGTGTTTCTATCCTTATGGGTTGGTTTGTCAATATATTGCATCATGGTTGAGATCTTGAAGAAATTGATCCAGGAACTCTATCATTCTTGGTTCTTCAGGGTACTGTATGATGTTTTTTTTTGGAATACACAAAGGCCATCATGATTGTAGGTGGGGTAAATTAACATAGTGTCCTAACATAGAGTTTTTTTCTCAGAAAATGGGAAAAGGGTGGGCAAAATCGTTTTTAAAATTCTAGGGGCAATCAAAAGGAGGGGGAGAAAAAATAGCTCCAAAAAGTCTAGGGTGGGGGAAAAATCAAACATAAAACATAAAATATATCTTTTCAACTTCAAGTTAAAAACATGTAACAGTGTTTTATATTCGAGGTGGTGACAATTTACATTTTTTCTCTGTATATGGGGATGAGATAACATGAATAGAAGCAGTTTTATGTTATGAGCGAAAAATAAAAAAAAAATTCAAGGGGGGGGGATTATTTTAAAAACCTTAGGTAGGGGAATTAAAAGGGGAGGGGCAGAGGGATTTTTTTTAATTTTTAAGGGAGGGGAACCAACCTACTAGGACACTATGATTAAAATCGCCACCAATAATAACATAACTTCCTATGTCAGGAATTTTCAATTTTAACTGAACCATCCCTTCCTGAAATTCGTTCATTCTTGAAGGGTAACCATTTACTGCGTTATCTGGTTGGCGATAAACAGTTGAGATGACAAGGTTTTCTGATTTTGAGTAGAGGGAGATTCCACAATTTTTTCAAATGTGTTAGCAATATCATCTCTGTGTCTTCGCTGTCACGTCCCTTGTTAGATTTTTTCTTTCTTTTTCTATCAAATCTGAACATTGTATAGCCATCGATTTTTAGTTCTGCATCAAGATGATCTTGATGCTTGATTTGAGTCATTGAGAAGTCTGGGAGATTCGTCATGGGTGGGAAGCTGGGTAGTTGTTGGAAGTTCTTTGGAGGTGATGTGCGCTGGGGGTAGAAGATATTCTGGTAGGATTGGTATTGATTGCTGTGGAGCCATGGGTGTGTAGGTTCTGACAGGTGTCTGTTGACTCGTTGATAGCTGGTTCATCATAAGAGAGTTCCTTTGACATGCTTAAGGTTACAGTCCTCTTGATAACAGTTTCCTTTTTTAGTAATTGAGGTTGAGCACATTTTAGGGTGAAAGTTTTGATATTGTTTTCCTTTTGTTGCATCCTCTTGGGGTACTAGGGTACGATTCTGGTTAGTTTGCATGGTTGATAGACATAGTGAAGCTCCGGTAGGTTGAAAGGGTTGAATGCTTTTCTAAAAGAAGTTGAGCTAAATTCCATTGTTGTTGCACCAAGGAGTTGGAGGTAGCATTTTCGATGGACCTCTTGACCACAGAAGACACATGATAGAAGTGGGGTGTCCTCAATATTGAAGCAATATGAATTAAAATTTATTATTATAATTTGGGATTTTTTCTGACAGTTGGAAATTTTGTGATCAAAATTTGCTTGTCATCAAACTTTTTTTTTCTCCTGGAAATTTGTGTGGAGAACATCTGTGCCAATTATCATGGCCACAGCTCTTGTAGAATAAAAATAATTGAGGGTGGTAGATGCTACCCCCCCCCTGGGGCTACAAAGATGAAAAAGCTTGGGGTTAATAGGGTTAACAAGAAGGTTCAAATCACTGATTGAAAAAAATATGCTTTCCTCTCGGACTGCCAACTAGGGACCAGTGATTCCGACTATTCTATTATTCCCAGGTTTAAAGAAGAGTGTTGGAATGTAGGATGTCAACATTAGACCAATATACAGTACGCATGGTCTCCTATTTTGCCTCTATTTTCTACTTTCTTATCTTCTATTCTGATTCTCTGACTTTCCTAAGTGTTTCTAACTGTTTCTAACTGTTTTGTAAGTATGTTTCCTGAAATTTGCCCATACCTTTGAACTAGGTCTCCTACCCTGGGTCGAGCCATCCTAAGTTTAGTCTCAGGGTACGGGTACTCCAAAAATGGCGCCTTTGGCCTTATATTGTGACTATCGAGCTCCGTCCCTATCACTAACTGATGATAACCAAACCCTTGTCTAGGTCCGCAGATGGAAAATCTCTCCAAAGATTCATGACATTTTTGGTAGCCCCCAGGGCTTTCGACCCTTGACTATTTGTTCTACAAAAAAGGGTTATTTTATGTAAATTGTGTTGCAGTTCGAAGGTTAAGATAAAACATTTAGTTAATTTAATGTCAAAACATTGCGGCACAGGCGAAAGATTTTCAGCTTGAGCTTTAATTTGAGTAATTGAAGCTAACCATTAAGATGAAGTATTCAGCCCCCACGTTAAATGATAAGATTTCAGCTCCCCCAAGTATACATTAGGTCCCCCCAAATATTTGAAACATCTGTAGCCCCCACCCTTTTTTGTTTTTTTTTGAGGGTGTAACCCCCCCTCAACTAGCAGGGGGTGCTGACGCTATGCGGAGGGATGGTAGTAAATCTTAGCATAAAAGTAACCCTTAAAGCTCTCATTAGAATAATAAAAGATGAAACTTCATAATTCAAAAAGAGATACTTACAAAACATTTTTTAAAAACCTTTTAGAAATCTGTTCTTTAAGATGTAGCATTTTCTGTTTTGAGGCCATTAAAAATTCCATGAAGAAAGAGTAAACACCAAACCTTCAAAACAAGCAAATTGAAAGCAGTAATTATGCCATCGTACTTTCTTTAATGGGCAAGAAGATATTAACGCGCCTGCTTTGATTTACAAGGTCCAGTGTAACTTAGTAGAATCAAGTATTTTGCTGAATTAATCAAGGGTGTTGAGATCAATGTAATGTTTTGATTTGAAATATAATGCATTTTGCCGTGCTATTCCTAGGAGAATAAAATCAACAGTCAGTCAAATAAGGATTATTCTTGTACCTTTGCTGATGTTTTCAGCTCGAAATTTATCTAATCTTATGGTTTTAGAAGTGCTTGCTCTAAGAGATGAAATGATACCTTAAGAGAATTAATTTCCACGGGAATTAATTTCCTCCAAAATTTGAAATTTAGCACAATATTGTTCCTGTGGACGTGTTTAGATTGTGGACGTGTTAGGATTGCTGACAGGTCTTTGGAGTTCTGATGTATTGATTCTGAGTAGTGTTCTGTTGCTTTAGCTAGTTCTTCACCAGGGGGTGTAGGTATAAAGAGAAGTCACATCGGCAGTTATAATGGTGATGTTATCAATTGGTTTTGTCCAGTTGTCCAGAATTGTAAGAAATGTTCGATGATTATGAGGTAAAATGTAAGGATTCAACTAGTGCTTGGAGAAAAGATAAAGGGAAAAATAAAATGAGGAAAAAATATGGGAAGATAAAGTGAGAAACTGTCTATTTTACTATCAAATCCTGATACAATGGCATGGAGAGGGTTTCTCAGAAATCTTGGGGAGTTGTAGGAACTGGGCATTGGTGTTGTCGATATAGTGTTTGAAACAGGTTTTGAACTGTGGTGTGTACATTCATATGTGATAAGTCGTATACAATCTTCATTCAATTCCATTCTTGGTATGGTAGGTATTAGAATTTTTTTGAGTGTAAATTGTTGATTTTGTTAAGGATAACCAGGCCTCTTCCAGGGGGGGGAGTCATGCAGTTGGTACCAGACATCATGACGGTTTGTACCTTGTGGGTACTAACTGCTGTAAGGGGTGGTGTACTACCGGGTGCGCCACAACAAAGTTTCCCTCTTTAAAACTAACTTTCTAGAAATCGAAAAATTTTAAATTAACCATTCCTATTTCATTGGAAAGAAGAAAGAAAAACTTAAATTTTGATGGTTAATTTATTAAATTTGATTCATTACATCAAAAGTTATCCTCAATTGAATAAAAAAGTTACTTTCTGAAAGTGCTCGAAAACGTTGAAAATCGACCTATCAAATTTTTATATTAAAATTGTCAATTGCAATAGCCTTTACACGATTAAAAGCATTTTTCAGTAATCAAACACATAAATTTTGAAACTGATGGAACGAAAGGGTTTAAAATGTTCATCAAAATCATTTCAATTTACTTTTTAAGGAAATTTTCCTCAGATTTTTGGTTTTAGACTAGTTTGGTTCTGTAAGGCTGGATGTACCTCGAAACCCGTATTTGATGTATTTTTACAAATTTTACTAGATTCTTTTGCCTTTTTCGACGAATTTTCTGTCTTTTATTGAAATTCAACCTTCCTTTATATAACAAAAGGTCATTTAGACAGCTAATTATCATTTTTAATGACTGAAACGAAGATAGTGATGTATCATGTAATTATGCTTCTGTTTAATTTGATAGGTCAATTTTTAACGTTTTTGAGCACTTTCAGAAAGGAACTTTTTTATTCAATTGAGTATAACTTTTGATCTAATGAATACAATTTAATAAATGACCCATCCAAATTTAAGTTTATCTTTCTTCTTTCCAAAAAAATAGAAACGGTTTTTTAAAAACTTTTAGATTTCGAGAAAATTAGTTTTAAAGAGAGAAACTTTTTTGTGGCGCACCCGGTATAAATCTGAACTCAATCAGATGGTACTTTTAGGGTACTAACTGCTATGAGGGGTGGTGTGATTTAAATTTCAAATCAATCAAATTGTACTTTTTAGGTACTAACTGTAAGAAAAGCTGGTCTTATCCAAATCAATAAGCCTTTTTCAATGTAGGAGCTTAATTTGTCTTACTCTCCAGACAAATCAGCTCGAGTCTTAATTGCGATGTAAAAGATTGCTTGTTTTGAAATTGTGTGCAGCTACTAAATCACGTCATTATGATTTACATTATGTTAAATGCTCCTCATCTACCTTTTTGTTTTTATTAAGTTAAGCAGCATTGCAATGTCTTCTTAACCCTCTTGCAACCAGTCGTTTGTCAAACAATGCAAAAGTGATTGATCAATGATCTATCTGATGTTTTCTTGAAGTAGTCATTAATTTTGTCCTGTTCAGAGACTATTTCCCTAAATATTTCTATTTATCCGTATTTTCAAAGGAAAATATTCTTTACTTTAGTATTTAGAAAAAATTCAGTTTCTGTATTTTTGAAGGAAAATGTGTTTTTATTATGATCTACACGTTTTTGCACCTACCCCGGTGGAGGTCCTATAAATTAACCTCTGTCCGTTCGTTCGTTCGTTCGTTATTAGTTACCAGCTTTTCTCGAGATTGGCTCATTAGTTTTTTCTGATTTTTTGCAAAAAGATGTGTAACTATAAACCCTCAAATATGACGGAGCCCGATTTTCGAAAAAAAAAATTTTGGGCAGGGGGAAATTGGATCATTAATTTTTTCTGATTTTTTGCATGAAAGTAGGGTACCATCATAGGTAAAAGATGGCTCAAGCAGATTTTAGCAAAAAAAATTTGTTGGCTCAAAAAGCGCATGTTTATCTATAAGAATCACTATTAATAAGCGTACATCAATGTTCTTAGTCAAAATTACTCAATTTTGTAATGAGATAGATGTTTTTTCTGCTCATGAGGGCTTACTTTTGAAGAATATGTGTGTTTAGACAGGAAATTTGGGTTGCTTGGCGTGTTTTTATAGAAAAACTGGCCAAATTCAATATTTTTTTATAAGCACATTATCAATTACTTAGGTATTAGCTTTTCTCGAGATTGGCAATTTCATTCTTTATGAGTTTTTGCACAAAGATGCATAACTACCGAATGTGATGGAGCCAGTTTTCGAAAAAAAGTGTCTTTGGGCAAACAAAAAACGGCTAAAAAACGGGTTTTTTGGACTTTGTGAAAAATTGGGTCATTAATTTTTTCTAATTTTTTCTAATTTTTTGCATGAAAGTAGGTAAAAGATGGCTCAAGCAGATTTTGATGTAAAAAATATGTTTTTCAGCCAGTTTCAGCTCAAAAAACGCATATTTATCTATAAGAACCACTATTTTTTAATAAAAACACACATCAATGATCTTAGCCAAGTTACTCAATTTTTTGATGAGATAGATGTTTTTTTTGCTCGCGAAGTCTTGAATATGAAAGAATATTTCAAGAGCATGAAATTTTGGTTTCTAAACGTTTTTTCAAGAAACAAACGACTAATTTTAATAGATCGTCACTATTTGTGTTCTGAATGATTGTTTAATGGTCACGTCACGTAGATATCAATTATAAATGCGTTTAATGCATAACCAGGTAGGTCCATAAAAGTATCACTTGTTTTTATAAGAAACTTAACTTGTCTCAAAGCCTGAATAATCCTTATTTTTCAGAGAATTTCAGCCTCGAAATACCTTTTGTAAAAAAGGTGCAAGAGTTATTTGGGTTTTTCTAGCTGAAGGCTGGTAAAAGGCATTGTACCGTTGATTATTGGTTAGTTCTGATGATTGGGGTGGTATAGATCCCTGTATGAGTGGGTGTTCACATCTTATCTTATCTTATTTAGTCTTATTTCTCTCTCTATTGGATGTGTCTTGTGGATGGACAACATGAAAAGGACTCATCAGAAAGTAGAAAAAAAAACAGTCTATGAAAATTTTCCTTTTTTGTAGGTTACTTAGTGGTCACAGTTTGGATTTTTATTCCATTGGGTTGTGAGTGTGAACCATTGAGCTTCAAGCCCGAAGGGCTAGAGGCGAGACTCCAAGATGGGAAATGAAATCACTTATTTTCCCATCCAGAACGCCCGCGCGTAGTTTTTACACAAACGCCAGATTGAAACTAAAATCTATCGCTAGATTTCAAAAAATGTAGTCCTCCAAAACAAAGGAACCGCTAGATACAATCCGTCGTCATGATTACGACGCGTTCTATGCGCGTTTTGGATGGGACATAAGTGGCTTCAATTTCTCTTGCCTGAGAAAGGTTAAAGTTTCGCCTGTAGCCCTTCGGGCTTGAAACTCAACGGTGTGAACCCTTGTTGTCAAAGAAGTGGGGAATTTGATTGACGTTGTTCTTAGGGGTAGGGGGTAGAGTAACTTTTTTGGGGGGTATCTTCAGATCTTCTTCGCCTGGTGTTTTTTCTGTTCCATATAATGATAGAAGACATTTAAAAATTTTTTTTTTTAATTTTATGCATTTTTGACGAAATGAGGCAACCCAAATGATTTTGATTTTCCTGGAGTATTTCCAGAAGACTATCACTGCAAAAAGATTTTAGGTTTATGTCTATTGCCATTTTAAGATTCTTCCAGTCAAAAATTGGATTTTTGATTGAAATATTGCATTTTAGCAAGAATTTCAATTCCAAAATGGTGGATATACCCGAATCCCAGGCCCAGATGACTTTGATTTTCCTTCAGTATTTCCAGAATACTATCACTGCAAGAAAATTCAGGCCCATGTCTATTGTCATTTAAGAGATTTTTTCAGTCCAAATTTGGATTTTTGCCTGAAAAATGGCTCTTAGCAGGGGTTTTATTTCCATAATGGGGGAGATAGATGCATCCCAGACCCAAATGATTTTGATTTCCCTGGAGTATCTCCAGAGTACTATCACTGCAAAAAAAATTTCAATCATCATTTAAACTCAGTTTGTAGAAGCTTGCCTTAAAAAATGCTATATTTTGATAAATCTGATTTTTTTTTGCTAAAAAGCGATTTTTGAAGACGCCATTATGATTTTTTTTAAACAGTGAAAATCTTGAAATTCAATTTTCTTAAAGACTTTACTGAAGACTTCCATCTCTGAAAATTTCAGACGTGTGAATCAATTAGTTTAAAGTTTATGAACTGCAAAATTGGCCTTAAACAAGCATTTTTGCTACCCAAATCGGCTTAAAAAACAGCTCGTTTAGGGCTCCAACGGGCCACAATTTTCATCCAATATG
>NW_027104295.1:91180-108787 GCF_902728285.1 Clytia hemisphaerica | reverse complement strand
TTGAAAAGTAAAGGAAAATGTTTCATTAATCATGATGTTCCATTAACTCGGGTAACTTAATGCATGTCCCAGAATTGATCACGTTTTCTTAAAAAAGCTCAAATTCTGCTGAGAAAAAAATTAAGTTACACCGAATACGGTATTCTACATCCAAATACGCTTCCAAAAATGTATAGTTTGTTATGGTTTAGGGACTGGAACTGGGGCGGAAAAATTAATGCAATTCTGGGAAATGCATTAAGTTACCCGAGAAATATAAAAGAAAATGCTGTTGTTCATTTTCTTTGAAAAATACAAGAAGTCATTTACATAATTCTCATAAGAGTAAGAATATATAAGAAGTAAGAAATCCATTTGATTTCTCATTAATGACAGCGAGCTTAATTGTTTGTTAAAGAGTCGTCTTGGATGGCGCTGGGACGGCTAGTATACCATAATAGTATACTAGTACTGGTTTGCTTTGTTTTCAAAATCGTTGGTTTAATTTGGTTATATCTTGTTTTAACTTTATTGTTGTGCCAAAATGGGTGCTATAAGGTATATAATAGGTGCTATAAGGTATATAATGAGTTCAGGAAAAGTGCCATTGTCAAGGTGAAGATTTGAAATGTAGAGCGATCAGACAGTGGAGTGTTGTTGAAATTAGCTGCAATGTCTCTACGCCAGTCATTCAAAAAGCATTTCTATTGATGATTTTTTCTAGGTAGGAAAACGTGGGCTATGACGGATGATAAAGTGTAGAGATAGTTTATTAGTTCCAAGTGATTATAAGAATTCATATGTAGGTTATAGAGTTCTTCTAAGAGACATACATGGTTATTTATATCTTCCTTGTATTAAAACTAAACTAAAGCGCAAATAAATTTTGGTCTGTTTTGAATTTCGGAAGAAATAAATTGGGAGATCTAAGGTAGACTTTGAAATTATAATGTTGCTTTGCCTCAGAATTTAAATCCAAATAAATTTTTCGTTTATTTTTGGAAGGAAGAAACTGACTTAAGTTGAAACAGGTGCTCAGGGATTTTTCTAAGCACTTTGAGCTGGGGGCTGTTTAGATTTAGATTGAGTTTCTAACAGAGAAGCTGGGGGTTTGAAGAATTCAGAGGGCAAAGCTCCCGAAAAATGTTGAATATGTATATAAATTGGTTATTATTCCTTTTAAACATCAAAAAAAGTTAAATTTTGCTAGACAATATTTGGATTGAGTTTTTGATAAAACTGATTTAGTGAGCTGTAAAATATTTTATATGTTGTATCGCGATTTTGCTGAGTTTTTAAATTTTTGCGTCGTACATTTCCAAAAACGCATCGCGAATCGCGAAACGCAATAAGTTAATTCGAATCACAACAAAACAAAAATTTAGTTGATTTGAGAGGTCCCTGAATTCCGGCAGGGGGTGGACGTGTATTTTACAGACCAGTCTGCAAAGTACCAAATACTTATGGGACCAATTTTTTTTCCATTACTAATCTCTTTTATTTGGCAAGCAAGCCTTCAGAAAAATCGAACGAGCCAATCTGTCAATATGTGATTTTAGCCAAAACTACATTCTGGCTAGACTAGTAAACTAGTCGTTGAAAACAGACCCATATACAAAAAATTGAAGCTCTAAATAAAAAGAATCGAAGAGGTGAGGTTGCGTGTCTTTTCTGAATTTCAACGACTAGAAGCTTCTTCCCTCAAAAAACGTTGCTTAATTTTACAACCTTTTTTAGGTTTTTGATAATCCATCCAACTTTTTTGACTAAATGATATTTCATAATAACATTAAACATGGGAACATATAAATAAATGAGCATTTCCAAAAATACAATAAATAGAAAGAAAAATGAATGCAATCCCGCACGGGTCAGACATACAGAAATCTGTATGTCTCTCCTTACGATTTTAGGTGAAGAAAAAAAGGCGTTGGAAGAAGCTTCTAGTCGGTTATTTTCCTTTTCTCTCACGCGCGCTGAATGTTTAATTAGTGTTTACATTATTTGATTGACAGTTTTATTATAAGTAATAACCGATTAGTTTACTAGTCTATAGTTCACTTCGTTCAAGCTTCTTTCAAGTTTCTTGAATAATTGATGCCGAGAGAAGATTTGACGTTAAACTTCTCTTCTTGTTGAACTCTAAATAATTGATTTTCTGTTAGTCTCTCGTTTTGACAGATTTTTTTTATTTTATGTTTCTTGTCTTGATAAAATTTTGGTCATGTCCCTTTTTATCGAATTTCAATCTTCGCAAAATCAACAAATCAATATACAATGGTTCAGTTCGTGTCCTATTGCAATCAGTTATTGTTCTTGTTCTTTGGTGTAATGTAGCTCTCCCCTTTTGGATCTTTGATTCTTGCGATGCAAGTTCTTTTGGTTCACCTCCAGTGTGACGAAGGGAAGTCCTTCTCCTCTAAGTTCTCTCTTTCCTGTCATGTTCATTCGAGCTCTGCTATCCAAGTCTCTGATCTCTTTCCATCCTTTCCCCATATTTTCTCGCCCTATTCAGCGTCTGTACTCGAGGGCCTGAGCCCCACTCTATAGATGTCTATTCATCTTTCAGTTCATTAAGATTGTGTTGGCATAGTTGCATTATTTATCAATGATTAGTTTATTAGCTTCACAAAACTATGAACTTCTTTTTATTGGTATACTATATTTTGCGTTCGAGAAAACTATGTTTTTCGTTTATAATTTTGAACACACTGGCAAATTTTAAGCAACATTTTGGTATTAGATTTCACGCATGAGGTTTTTTGTTACAATGAAATTACTTCCACTCTCTATTTTTTATTATTTTTGGTCATTTCAAAATTTTCCATAATGTTTTTAAGAAAATTCAGAAGTAATCTTTGCGACTTTTTGAATTAGGCTCGTTCATAAATGACAAAACATCGTTGATTTTTGTTGTAAAATATTTGTTGTAAAACTCATTGTCCCCTCATTGTCATATTAATCCTATGTTCAAAACAAAATTGAAAGAAGAATTTTTCTAACTTCGAGCTACAATCATGATGGTTGTAAAAAATATTGAGAATTCCGGTTATTTTAACATTGTTCAAGATTTGAAGTTCCGGCGAGAAAGTCGATTTTGGGAAATATCTTTAATTTAATTGAATATTTCAATTTGAGAGGGGTTGGCAGACTTCCAGGCTATATTCTGAGTCTTATTGGACTCTTTTTGAAATTTTAGATCCTCAGATCCTAAGGTCCTAAGTTTTAAGTCTTATGTTAAAACTCAGAGTTAAAACTCTACCCTTCGAACCTATTTTAGAGCACTTACAAATCGATTGTGGTTTCAAAACTTCCTGGGGAATTTCCCTTTTTTCTCAAATATTATGACCTTGATGATTTGTCTGAGGTGAGATGGAGTTTTTATAAAATACTTTAATAATTGGTCATTTGAAGTAATAAAAATGACGCG
Organism: Clytia hemisphaerica; assembly: GCF_902728285.1. Lineage (NCBI taxonomy): Eukaryota > Metazoa > Cnidaria > Hydrozoa > Leptothecata > Clytiidae > Clytia > Clytia hemisphaerica. Next base: position 105,378 of record NW_027104295.1, on the reverse strand, counting down.
TTCTTTAGAATAAGCAACAAAATTGTTTTATTACTAGTTAACGACCAACCAAATCAAATAAAAGCTTGTAAAAACTTCACCTTGTCATCTTTGAAAATTTGTTGGCCCCAGTATGCTTTTAAACGCTTTGCTTATGAATAAAAGAGTGTATTTTAGGCCCAGCGTTAGCGAACGGGCCTTTCAAAAGCAACTGTCTGTTTGTCCGTCCCACTTTCGTTTTCGTTTTTACAAAAACCGCGCTCCTTCTAAATTGTAGACTAGCAAGTATCCGTATTGCGTATTGTATTCAGTGAAGGGAGTGAGTCTGTTGCAAGCGGAGCTGCAGAGTGAAATACAACGACTAGTTACTAGTCTATCTAAGTTGTTGTTGTTGTAGATCTCGCGCTCTTTGCATTTTATAGCTCAAAATGGCGGATTAAGTGGAGACAAAGTTTTTTTCTCCTCCTGAAATATCAGACCAACTCTGACATTTTCAGACGCTGTTGTTTCATTGATTGTTGCTGTTTACAGATTTATTGATATACAATCGTTATTTTTCGTGATTATTCATCCTTTTACTGTGTTGTTTGCTGCTTGCTCATTTGTAAAACAAGAGGTATGTATTTTTTTTGGAATAAAATTTTTCAGATCGAATAGAATAGGCCACAAAACGTCTAATCCTGACCACCCCTTTCTAATCCCGACCTACCTCTAAAATAAACAATTTTTCCAAATTTAGATGGTATAGGGGACGACGCTTAATAGAGGGCGGTGCTTGATAGAGGGAATTCTATGGTCGCGGCCTTGTCTGATCAAACGCAATGGGCCATTCCAGTTTTTATTCGTTACCCCCCAATGGACGACATGGAATTTCCGTAGCAAATTGCTTTCAAGAAAGTCCGGAATTTCCGTAACAAATTTACAAAATACCTATCAAAACCGTGGAATTCCGTTACTGTAACCTAAAAAAATCATTGAATTCCAATACTTTAATGCAAAATTAAGTAAAATTCATGGAATTCCGATACTTTCTCTTTAAAGTTTGCCTGGAATTCCGTGCCAAAATTTATTTCAAAAATTGATGTCATCCATTAGGGGGTATTGTTTTTTTTCTGGAATGGCCCAATCGAACATCATTGTCCATGAATCTAACGAATCAAACGTAATTGACAGTCAATCAAACCAATCATTAACGCACGTCCCTGGCAACCCCCAGAAATTTCCAGGGCGATATGGGGGTAGACATTAATTGCCTGGTTTTCCTCTTGCCTTTTCTCCTTATTGCAATATGCATGATACAGTAATTATGCATGGCTTTATCATTGTTTTTATGGCTGGACTACATAATTATTCAACAGGACGTCCACTTTGAAAAAAGGTCTATTCTCTTTTACATCTTTGGGGTCTTTGACGAAAGATTTTCGAATTTTTTATCGGCATTTGGCCGATTAGGGGGTAGGAGTTCCAACTACATGCCGATAAAAAAGCAAGTATTGTGACGAAAATCTTTTTAGCCAATTTCTTTCTGATTTCGTCCACAAACTTCACTGAAAGCATACAATTTCACTTGCTTTCACCTTTGCGCACAAATTCGCAACTTTAAAAGTACAGTTTTGAATTAGCTTTGATAAAAAACTCTTTTTTCATTGGCCAGCGCACTGCCTTTTCTTACAAAATGTTGGGAATTCATTGCGTCTTTTTAAAACTTTTGGAACTAATTTTCACGGTTTTTCTCAAAAATTATTATTGTAATTTTTATGTGTTACACCAGGATCAACTGTGAAAATTTTAGAATTGAACTAACCGCAAAAATTAATTCCCGCAAAATTTTTCTGATTTTTTCACAGACCGTGAAAATTAGTTCCCTTTAAGGTACATAGAATAAACATAGCAGAAATATTATTAGAACAACCTTTCATCTGCTTCAAAATGGTTATAAAATTGGTAAATTTTCAAATTCTCTGATGTCTTAGTACCCATCATTATGACTGATTTATTCAGGTTGGTACTTACTGAGATAGAGGGGGAATCGAAAGCATAGGTCTAACTTGACATCATTTTTCATTGCTTGCAGCAGGAATATGTAATAGCAAAGCTGGATGATGAACAAGAACTCCTTAGGAAACTGCATCTTTGTCTTTTCTATTGTTAACTGTTCATAATAGAAACCATCTCTGTACCCTTTAAGTATTCTATTTTTATAAGAAAAAAAGGCCAGGAAAACTTTTCATACAGTAATTCTGCTCAGATTTTAACTGTTTTCATGGAAAAAAGTTCCCAGTAAGTAAATAGTGAAGAGCTTTCTCGTAAATGAAATTTATTTTTATCAGCATGTGCCATGAATTTGACTGGCTTTTTGTGATTTTTCTTGAATAACTTTGCATGTAAATATTTTCTTTGACTAATTAATTTCCAATTGATATGATGATGAATAGTATACATCTTTCTAAATTCCTTTTTTATTTCTTTTTACAGATTTCAAGACCAAAGGGTTACTAAGCCCCTACTGAAGGGTTAAACCCTTCAACCAACCTACCTCAGATTACTTGGCATCACCAGATTACCTGGAACAACCGCAGATTACTCGGCATTACTAGATTACTCGGAATTACTAGATTGCATGGAATTACTAGATTACTCGGCTAATCAAAACTTGCGACATTATCAGATTACTCAGCTTACGAAATCGACTCAGCTTACTTAACTTACTCTTCATATTCAGCTCACTTAATATTTATCTACTACTGTAGTATCGAAATTTAAATAAAGAAATTTGAATTAAAAACCAAACTTTATTTTACATCGGAAAAACAAACTTTATTTTATATATAATAGGAAAAACAAACTCTATTTTGCATAGGAAAAACTAAACTTTATTTTACATAGGAAAAACAAACTGTATTTGATGTGGGGTTATTAGAGACAATGGAGTGTTTGAAATTTTTTCTTTGTTTATGAAATGTTATTTCTTAATTACATGCATTTTCTGTTGAAAACAATTTTTAACTTGAGAATCAACTTTTAGACCTTTTATTGCATGTGTCATAAAAAGCTAAAATAGTTAATTTTTTTGTAAATTAATGTCCCAAGAGAATTTAATTGGCTTTCTTTTGCAGATGACAATAAGAATTTTGCTTAGAGGCTTTTTGAAAACACGCTTCACACAAAATCTCTCTAAACGTAACAAACACTACTATCGTCAGCTACATAAAGAAGTAGGGTTTGGTACAGGCTAAGGAGAAACCAAACTTTATTTTACATTGGAAAAACCATATACACAAAAAACCGTTATATTTAAAGGTTATGTACTAAAGGTTATGTACTATAGGTTATGTACTAACATAAGTATTCCCGTTTCATGTTGAGCACATATTTCGTATCAGACCAGATATTGGCTTATTGTTCTTTTTTGCTGAGATAAACAAATATTTTGGATTTCTCTCTGTTTTCTATCAAAAATTTCTATCTAAAAAAGCTGAGTTAGCAAACGAAATTATTATACCTAACTTTATACTTTGATAGGAAAAACTAAACTTTATTTTACAAAAACCAAACGTTATTTTATAAAAGAAAAACTATTGAACAAAAAATTCTGTTGTTGCATTTGATATAGGTTATGCGCATCGTCTCGTTTATTGTTGCCCCAGCTAACCCCCGTCTTTGTATTTTTCTTTTTTGATTATGCAACATTGTAGAGCATTGTACGATGACCCCTAACACGTTTTTACTACTTTTCGCTTTTGCTGGGCCTTCACGCCCAACGGGCTACTTGTTTACTATTTTAGGGGGTTGAACGTTTGATAAGATAATGAGAACTTTCCAATTCTTTCACCTAACATTCAAAACTTAAGGAAAAGCTTTGGCTGTGAACGATATATGGAACCGTATAACTATTTTGTATTTCGAAGGTTGTTTGATGATTTTACATATATAGACGACATTCTAATTTATGCTTTAGAAATATATTCTGACAAAGATTCAACAAAGGTATTAACTTTCTCATGCTACATACAAAGGAGGGAAAAGGAAAAGAAGGGACGAAAAAAAGAGACAAGGTTGAGGAAAGTTGAAGGAAAAGTTTATTTAGTGTATAAAGAGGTCTGTAAGTGTGAAAGTGAAGCCTGCCTAGCTATCAATCTCCAACAATGTAACATCTGTTAAAAGGTTAAAAAGTCGGCATGTAGCAAGAGTTAATGACGGGACGCTAATTAGTAAGCGTCTATAGTTGCGAGAATAGGCCTCTAAAGCCTCCTGCAACTCAACCAAGTAGAAATGAGTTATCGCTATCTAGCTGCAAGGAAAAGTAAGTTATGGAACAGGAGTCGAAAGAACGTATTGAACCAGATGAATGTTGAATTGAAAAGTAGTAGTTAAATGATGAATAACTTTGTGTTAAATTCATTTTGTAGGTTGAAGAGTTTGGTTTCTGAAATATGTAAATAATGTAACATACCTGTCTCAAAGCATCGGTGGAACTTTGTCGAAATAGGGGATAAGATTTTTTATGAAAGTCATTTAAGCGGGAAAGAAATTTTATTGTTCCAAGCTCAGAGAGGGCTGCTTTGGAGTGTTTTGTACATTGAATGTCGAATGGGGATGAGATAAAATTTAATTTCCCAATTGGGCTGAAATTGGAGGGTATTTTTCCCAGCGGGACGAATTGTTAGGCAGTGGGTCCCAGCGGGTCTTTGGCACAGAGGTTTAATGTAAGATTAATCGGTTTATACCTTTAACAATAGTCTAACCTCCACTTTGTAGAACACTCAGGCTAGTTACGGCGTGTCCAAATCCAACATGTACTTTATGAGAATCAAAAACTCTTGACAGACCATGATAATTATCTTATACCTTTTCGGGGGAAAAAATGTCAGATTTTATTTAGTCGTGGTTTTTTTTCGTCGGGGAAAAATTTCGTCACCTAGAGGCATTTTCGTCCCTTACCCCCGACCAAAATTTAAAATTCGTCAGTTTTCCCCGACCAAAATTTCGAATTCGCCACTTTTCCCCGACCAAATATTTTAAATGTTCCCGACAAAATATAAAATATAGAGCATAAGAAGGAATTATCATAAGATTTTCAGTAATGCTTATTTTTTCAATAGTTTTATTACGACATTGAATTACTGCTACAAACTTCCCAAGCAGCTACCATTTTTGTTCCAAAAAAATGCTCAGAAATGAGGGATATCTTCAGAAGACTTGACCGACGACCGACTTTGTGTTACTATTGTTATTTTTCATCAAACCATAATAGTTTCAACTTATCTTGTTGTGTTTATTAGGCAAAAGAGATCGTTTGAAAAGATAAAGTCATTTTATTTTTTCGTTTAAGAAACCTCCCTGAAAACGTTTACAATGAAAAACTACGATAGAAATCCTTTTTTCTGTTGAAATAAAAAAACCGGGGGGAAATCTTGGTCGGGGATTAAAAAACCGGGTAAAAGTTTTGGGCGAGGAAAAAAAATCGGGTTAAAGTTTTGGTCGGGGATAAAAAAATCGGGTAAAAGTTTTGGTCGGGGATATATAAAAAAACCGGGTAAAATTTTTAGTCGGGTGATGAAATATCGGGGAAAGAATTCGTCGGGGGGAACTTTCGTCACCCCATCAAAATTTTCGTCACTTTCCCCCGACATTTGTTTCCCCGATAAGGTAGTTGGATTATTTATTTTGTGTTAATTACGCTCTGCTCTTAAGGAAAATGGTGAAAATGACAATCGGATCTGGCTGTTCACCAAAAATAATCAAAACCACGTTACTTTTTGCATGAAAACCAACATTTAGGGGTATAGCAGTAGCTAACTCGATTACTAATCTTTTTTTTATGAAAGGGAATATTGTAATGCATTGGAGACGAGGCTCGAAAGAGAAAAACGCTGAAATAACCAAAGCTAAAGGTATAATTGAAACGAGACTAGAAAATAGAATTGCGGAAAGTATAATCAAGACTAGGGCAAGAGAAAGTTGATCAAACAAAGGCCTAGAATAGCTGCATGATGAAAAATATATTTAAAAAATATGAACAGTGTGTCTCAGAATAGATTCCTCAGAACAACAGATTTGACTCTATTGATGGGGGGAAATCTATCCCGGGACACTATGTATAGTGGTTACTAAAATATTTATGAGCTTAAAGACTCTAGAGCTTGATCTAAATAAAATCTCTTTGTTTCTTCCGAGAATTTTTCATAATCTTTTATAGTTTTAAAATTTGTTGGAAGTTTATCGAAAACCTGGGCTTGCGCCTGGAAAGTTTTCGTTTCACCAGGAGTAACCATAGGTTCTTGGTCCTCGGATCGTACATTTCTTCTTGGAATATGAAAGTCAACTTTAAGGTATTCAGGGTGAATTGGGGTCAAATTTAGATTTATGTACTAATTTGACAGTGTTCCATTCAAATAGTTCTTTTATTGGGAGCCATTTGAGATCAACAACATCTTTCGTTGTAGCATAGCGCGACAACACATATCCAGCCGTAACGTTTTGCACTTTTTGTAAGCGATGGATAAGATATTTTGGAATTTGTGCAAATACTGCGCTACCATAGTTTTAATCTCGATAAAATGAGTGCCTCTGAGAAAGATTTTCGGACATGATAAGGTGTAAATCTGCCGAAGTTTCTTAGAGCACGTAATGTGCCATATGAAGAATTTATTAATCGATTAACTTGATCATTCCAGGTGAGGTTTTCATCGAATAAAATGCCAAGAAGTTTAACGGTGTGCTCTTGTTCGATTGATTTCCCTGAACTCCGAATTAGGTACCTACGATCAGTTCCAAGCTGTTTGGACAACCGACCCGAGAAAAAGATAATGAACTGCAGTTTGTCACTGTTGAACAGGAGGTTGTGGTTTTTTGACCATGTGAGAAGATCATGAATGTCGCTTTCTAGGTCCTTGATTGAATCTTTGATGTCGGAGATTTTGCAATGGCGATAGATTGTTGTGTCGTCGGCATATTGTATAGCTTGCGAAGATATATCATTTGTTAGTTCGATGACGTACAGGTTGAATAACACTGGTCCGAGTATACTTCCTTGAGGTACTCCAAAGTTCATTGGGGAGCAGGAAGATTTCTGATTGTCGATCTGAACATACTGGTCCCGGTCACGGAGGTAGCTACTTAAGATTTTGATCGAGCTCTGAGAAAAATTCAGTTCGTAGAGTTTGTTAAGCAAAACTCCATGATCGATAGTGTCAAAAGCTTTAGAAAAGTCTATAAGAATGGTTAACGTGATCTCACTTTTCTTCATAGCTTTCCTGATGTCATCGCGAAGTTTAATTAGAAGGGTAGAAGTCGAATGGCCCTTACAAAAACCAGATTGAGTTGCGTTATAAAGATGGTTAGTTTCGATGTAGCTACATAACTGTTTAAGGATCACTCTTTCAAATATTTTTGAAAAAACTGGAAGGATAGAGATTGGTCGATAATCTTTCACTTTGACAGGGTTTTCAATTTTTGGTATTGGACAGACACGTGCTGTTTTCCATTGTTTAGGAAAGATTCTGCGATCAATTGATGTATTGATAAGGTCAACGATCGGTGAAATAATGTATTGGGATACTGGCTTTATCAATCGAATTGGGATGTTATCGAAGCCACTAGAGCAGTCATTTTTTAGTTCGCGAATAATTTTATCAACCTCTTCGTATGTCGTATGGTAAATATGAAACTCATTTTCACGATAAATTATTTGGAAGGTTTTCGAGAATCGATTCGAAGTCACACTGTTGGTTTTCTTTTGAGGTGAGATTAGATGCAAGTTTACTAAAGTACTTTTTCATATCTGATGGATGGTGACGGATGCGAGTTTGTTTGGAAGTTAGAAATTTATTGACATTATTCCAAACTTTCTTTGAATCCTTATCTGACATGGCTTTTCCCTCTTACCCTCTAAATTTTTACAATAACCTCATTAGGAGTACATAAAAGATCTTCAAAATTAAACACCTGCAACAATCATTAGCCGTCCGTTTGTGTTAAACGCTACTAGTTTAGTGAGTATCAACACGTATCAAGCTTTCTCTCTCCATCACAAATTATTGAAATATGATTCGGCACAAGTCGTACAGTAGCCATTTTTTACCTTGCCTCTTATTGACAAACTTTAATTTGATTTTATTAAAATCTTTACATTCTTGCTGTGACAAACATGTGTTGGTGGCCTGTCAGCCTCCTCGGAGAATTTATCTTGTATATTAATCAAGGGGCCGTCCACATAGTACGTACGCACTAAAATGTCGAAAATCGGACACCCCCTCCCCCTGTACGCAAGCGTACGCAAATGGCTATACCCCCTGGTAAGTACGTACTTTTTCATTCACCCCCCCCCCCCCTTCCATCGGTTGAATAAATTTTCGAATTCAAATCTTTTGGTTCGGACCTTTATTTCATACATGAAACTCAATGTTTATTAAGAAACTTTTTCTTTTCCTTGATGCGTATAAGAAGCGTAAAAGTCGACAAAAAGGGCTATGATCTCTGCGTACGTACATTTTCCTTTGACCTTTCCCCTCCCCCTGTCCGCAAGCATACGCTTTTGAGAAGACCCCCCCCCCTTAGTGCGTACGTACTATGTGGACGGCCCCCAAGTCTTTGATATACTAATTCACATTTAAACTTGCTGGGACAGTATTTTGGTTTTATAACGAAGTGAGAAATTTAGCCCATCATGTCTCTCTCTCTAATTGTCTCTTTCAGATTTTTAATAAAGAAAAACATAGGAAAATGGGAAGTCAATTTTCTAATATCGTCGGCAAGAATAAGGAGTGGACAAAATGCATTTTTGCCCTCACTTTTCACGGAAAGATGGCTTTGCTGCAGATCTTACACGATCCTGCCTACCAAGGTCTTCCTGTTGATGAGAAAAAGTTGTATCAGTTTTTCCTTGCAAATAAAACAACACTGGACAAGTTGCTCAAAAATAACATTTTGAAGAAAGACCAGTATGAACTTCTTTTACCTCCTGGAAAACAAGAAACAACGTCAAAACTTTTCGACATCACCCTTTTGGCATTATTGATAAGAAATTTTGTGAATATTCCGAAACCTCAAGGAGGATGGGGAATCAAAGAGCCCCAAGCTGGCGATATGTCTATTGCCGCTTTTGTCATTTTAATTCGTGAACTGAGAAATGAGATATTGCATGGTACACCAGAGAACTTCCTTCGACCACATTATTTCCAGAACACTTGGACTAAGATTCGTGGTAGCTTAGTTGGTGTCAAGTATAATGGAATCGCTGACTTTGATAGCATATTAAACGACAAAGTTGTATTTGATTTAAACGATGGAAAGATGTTCATCGAGGGCTTGGTTGAAGACTTGAAAGAGGATCTCAAAAACAAAATTGATCAAGAAAAGCAGGATATATTACTTAACATTTTGGATCAAGTGGACAAAAAGATTAAAGAAAACAAAGCACAAGAAGTGAAAGAGATTGTTGAACCAGATTTATTCAGGTAAGTGGATTTTCGAAACTATTCCTCTTGACTACCGTGAGAATCTCATTTTTGTCTTTTCTGCTTGGGTAACCTTTGACTCCGCTTTGACAATTTGATCTGTATTTGCAGATTGAACATTAAAGCTAGAATACTAAATATTTCAAAAGGTACCCTCCATAGCCAGGGCTAATGAACGATTCTGTAACATAAAGAGGCCAGTATCTTAAATTGGAGGAATGACCGTTTCTAGGTATCTTTCCAAATGCTATAACCGCGTGGTTTGAAAATTCATCGGCAATGGGCTCTTGCAGAAATCAACATGAAAGGGGTTGCGGAACGAGCGTTCCGTTTTCGCAGAGCGAAGTTTTGTGACTCAGGAAATTCAGCGCTCGCTGCGCTCGCTGCTAAAAGCGATAAAAAAACATACTTTTGATTGCCTGGCTAAGGTTATTGAAGGTTATTGACAAATCTTCCAAAAATGTAAAAATACTTTCGATTTACATAAGAAAAGGAATGAGAAAATTGCCAAAGATTACCTAACGGATTCGATCCACACCAAAAACGTGTAGTTTGTAAAACGTAAGAATTCCTTCACAACTCGAAGACGCAGAAAGTAAAAATTCTAATACACTAATTTTTTTTATAAGCATGTCATGAACCCCTTGATTTTTTTCTTCAAGAGCTTCAAAAACGGAATTTGAAGGTAAGCTGTGACTATTATCAAGTTTCTTACTTCTACCCTTATTTAATCTCAACAAACGATTTAATTTGCCTTTCCTATTTCTGCGATCACGCAGCGACTCATTGTTTAATGGTGCAATATATTTTATTCCATTTAATATACACGACTTTTCGAGTTCTTTTTCTGCCAATTGTGCCTTACGTTTCCAAGTTATCTGCACTTTAAGCCGTTTTATTCTTTTTGTTCTTTCAGATGAAGATTCATTCTTACAGGGCTGAACATAATCAATTTTCGACGCAAGGCATAATCTTTTTATTTCAAGTTCATTGGCTTTAATTTTTTCAAGTTCATTGGCTTTAATTTTCTGATTATTTGACAACTGTAATTGCTATTTCGTGTTGTTGTTAGCTTTTTTGTGGTCAGCAGAACTGGCCTCAGCAAGTCGTTTTCTTTTTAATTTTTGAGACTCGTTCGCAATATCGCAAGTTCTTTTTTTTTTATCCCCCGAGACTCAATTGTAAAATTAATATCTGTTGCATTATCTGAATTAGCAAAAAGACCTTGACGACATGGCAAAAGTGATTGAAAGTGATTGTTATTGACACTTGCTAATAAAAAGTAAGAAGACAAATTCATATTAGCATCAAACGGCAACTGCCTATCCCAAAAACAACTTATTCTGTTGAATGGACTATTAGCGTCACAACTTGGTGAGTTTACACAAATATCTATCTGTAACAAAACTGCAGTTGCTTTAATGAATACCTCTGTTGCATAAATTGTATCACGTGCCTGCTGATTTAACAGTTCATTCCAAGTGAAACCTTGTGCACCAGGAACATCTATTACCCCCCCCCCCTTCAAATAGCATTTTGTAACGATTTAAATAATATGGAGGCTGATCAAGTTCACTTTGAGTCCTTACAAATTCAACTACAGACTGCCTTAGAATATGATGGTTTGGATAACGCAACCTTAGTTCAACAGAAACCTCTCCTAAATCAATGCGATCGCAAATTTGTTCAATGATAGCATGGTAAAAACAGTTACCATCCCCGGGAGTTTCGTTCAGACAATAAACATTCAAACCAAAGCTACGAGCAGTTGCCAAGATTCGTGGCACAGTGCTATGATTTGACCACGATGTAGGTACAGCTGGGTTAGTTTTAATCCCTTGATGGGAGACTTCGGTGCCCTTGATAAACCCCTGAATCTTTTTTATATCGATTGGGATAAACATGCCTTAAACTTTTTGGGAAAAACTCCCAAAAAAATTACAAAAGATAATAATAGTAAAATTATACTTATCAAAATACTTTCCTGTGTTTCTTTTCCAATGATTTCTTTGATTGTTTATATTCTTCCTATTCCAGAAGCGAACAGTAACACTTAGTACTTGTTATTTCCTTCTCTTGTCGATAAGAAAATAACTACTACTACTACTACGATTTGGTTGATACTTTCAGCTTTTGGCTTTCGTTTAGTAGCAAAAGAGATCTTTTTGGCTTTCGTTTAGCAAAGGAGATATTTCACGTGGTAACCTGATTGACTTTTTGATTTTTCAAGCATATACAAAAAAATTCCCACATCTCGCATGCGCAGATCTAGAGAAAGGATGCTCCACTCGCTTCGCACGCTTCGCGCGCTCAACGCTCGTTCCGCAAAAAACCGTTCATAGGGGGTGGAACATGTATTGTCCAGGTATATCGAAAGAATCCTGAATAACTGCCATGTCCATGGGGTGAATTTGCAATGTCCAGGGGTAAACTTTAGTGTCCAGGGGGTTGGATGCTTGTCCAGGGATAAAACGCGTGTCCAGGGGGTGAAAAATCGAAATGTCCAGGGGCAGATCATTGAAAAAATAATACATCGTCCACCCCCATGAACGAACTTTTTCAAGAAGAGCCCAATACTCCGAAATATTTCAATCTCTTTTGTTAATTTTTTTGTCACAAAGAAATGGAAGTGGGAGAAAGAATTCTTATCCTTTAAAATTACTTACAAATAGTCAAAAATATCAGATTATTTGCAATCCGTTCAATAAAGCAGAAAAATCAGTACAGTACTGTGCAAAGAGTTGAAATCCTCCAATTTTCAAATATTCTAAAGTTCCTTTATTACGCGATTATGAATGGTTTTGGTCTTGGTTGACCCTGCTGACAAGAAGTATATATGTCGGGTTGTTATTTTATTCTTTCATTATATGGTCCCTTGGGACATGAAACCAGTTTTTGTCAAGTTGGTAAAACTTGGAAAAAATTTTCTTTGGAGCTATGAAGGGGTAACAGCGGATACCCCTTAAAACCTACAACAACAAAAGTACCCCCTATATCTTGATAGGGAAATCAGTATAAAGGCTGAAACTTTTTCTGGTGAGTTTAGGCTACATATAAATTTCTTCCATTGGTATGGTTTTTTGTAAAAGCTGCCAAGAAAAAAAAATTTTATTGCTTCGTGAAAAATTGCAATTTTATCTATTTACCCCTTAAAACCTTCAAAATGGTTTTCTTGAATAACGTTTTATAAAATGGTCCATTTGGTCTCAAATTTTGAACAGTTGTTAACAGGAAAAAGTTTTAGCCCCCAAAATAGAGGTTCGCAATTTTAGGGATTTCTAGAGATATCTTTAAGATATGAATACAAAATTTTGACCATAGTTTGGAAATGTGATTTAGAGGGTTTTGGGCATAAATTAGTTTGATAAAATTTTTACAGTATAGCCCTGGTATAACGCATGTTTGGGGCCCCCAAAACGTAGGTGTAGTTAAAATCAAGTTATTAAGCCCTGTGGTAATAGGGGGGAAACTATGAACATATTTGTGTTTACCCTTAACTTTACGACCCGATGGATATAAAATTTATGATTTTTATGAAATATTTCAAGATTTTCGTTACTGCAAAGTCCAAACTGAAAATTTAGAAATTTTCAAAATGACAATTTTGATTTAACAACGTCTTAATCAAGTTAATCTGAAAACCAATCTCTTTTGAAAATAATTCCATTCATGTATGGAATAAGATGTGAAAATTTTAGAAAAATAGCTTAACTGAAACTGGAAATATTAAGCTTTAAAGGTATTTTTCTCCTATATTTTGCAAAAGAATGACAGAATCCGTCTTTGCTGATTCAGCGAAAATTTTTATGCATAATGTTAATTTTTAGTTGGCCCGCAGGGGCTTTTGTATGTTGCTTCACGTAGCGGAGTTGCTCGCCAGAAAAATATTCACTGGGAAAAATGTAAAAATTTCAACTAGTTTCCATTTTACGAAACTTTCACATTTCAACTAGTTTCCAGATTTGGAAATTTTTACAACGAGTTTCCTATAATTTCCAACATACGGAAATCTTACACTTGAAGTTTCAAAAGGAAATTTTTGGAAACTATTGGAAACTTTCTTATTTTGACCGACTTTCAAAACGAAGGTTTATACACGGATTAATAATTACAATCAATTAATCAATGTTGTAAAAATGTAAAAGAATGATAAAAGTTGGTCGAGAACCCGGTTTACACGGCACGCTTTATCAATTTGCCGTACGACTTGCTTGAGCTCTCAGACTTTGAAATTTTTGAGAAAAATTAAAAGGGTGTCGATCGAGGGCGCTTATACCGACTGCAGAATACCGCCCATTATCAACATTTCAAAACTCGTCCCAGTTTCCCTTTCTTTCTCTGGCTTGGCGGCAAACAAGATGGCGATGGTTGATGCACCTCTTGCTTGATATGAAGGAAAGAATCACACAGTTAAGTACAAGTTTCTTGTCTGTTTAGAGCAATTCTTTTTGTCCATGTTCTGTTTAATCCTATTTCTTTGAAGTAATATTTTAATACAGTAGAAACGTCTTAGTCTATATAGAAAATACTGGTGTCCTGTCTTTTCAAGAGCAGCCGGCGGCTAGAAAGCACAAAATAACTGTTCAGAGGCTACTCCAGAGCTGGAAAAAAGTATCTGTTATTTTCACTTTCGGCTCCTGGAAAAAAACATCTGTTCAGTGTGGAAATTCCAGCTCCTGGAAAAATTCATCTGTTATATGAGCTCCTGGAAAAATTCATCTGTTATATGGGGAAATTTGCAGCTCCTAGAAAAAAAATCGT